>NW_026918550.1:0-10000 GCF_032062105.1 Saccostrea cuccullata | reverse complement strand
TGAGAAATAGAGACTATATATTTAGTATGCATACTCAACTAATTTAGGTCTTTAAAATGACACCAAGGTCTTTGACCTTGTAACCTTCGCTGTGACCCATGTGCTTTAAATAGATTTTTTGAACCTTAGACATAACTTTTGAACCATGAAAAATGGTAACCACTTATTTGGTATGCATTCTCCACTAATTATACTCTTTCAAATGACCTTTACCGTGATCTATATGCTAAAAATAGCCTTTTTGAACCTCCATCATAAATTTTGAATCATAAGAGATAGACACTTCATATTTAGTATGCATATTCCACTTATTAAGTTCTTTCAAATGACACCAAGATCAATGACCTTGTGACTTTGACTGCAACAAATATGCTAAAATTTATTTTTCAAACTTTGTCACTGTTGGGGGCATAGTGTTTCATCATCTTTTTTCAAAAGAATAGCATACGAGGGTTGTCCCAAAAAGTCGAAGACAATGTTTATAACTTTTAAAACATGCAACCAATACTTAAACCAAATTTTGCACAGACAAAATATATTCAATGTTCTTTAAAATTGTGGATTTTGAAATATATATCTTTCCTATTGATGATATTAGGGTGATTTATATGAGGGCCGATAAGGACTGTCGGCGCACGAACAAAATACAGAATATTTTACACATATAACTATTACATTTGCTTTTATTTCTTTAGTACTATGTAAAACATTGAACTCAAATTTACATCAGTGAAATCAGAATCAAAATCTTAATAATATGTCAAGATTTCATATAAATAGCATTGAAAACAGACGATTGGTTTCATGATTTTCAAAGTGTTGTTGAATTCTGTTTGATGAAAATGACGTCATCAAACACGTAACCGGCATATGGATATATAATAAATTTTTTTGAATATGATTTGTATACATTAGAGACGGGGAAAAGAGTAAAGAAGTGACATTAAACACTAGATTTTAATAGGGAATTTATTTTTAAGTGACATGAGATTCAAAGAGAGTTATACCTCTATACCGAAATAAGTTACAACATGTAAGAAGTAGAGTACTGTTTGTTAAGGTACGCACAAAATGGGGAACAATCTGGGCCATAAACGACGTGAAACAATGTGAATTCTCTGCTACCTACAATGTATGGCGATCTTTTGACTAAATTTCGACTAAAATTAGAATCTGCTTTGATTGATTGATTGATTGTTGATTGTATATTGTTTAACGTCCCTCTCGAGAATTTTTCACTCATATGGAGACGTCACCTTATGCCGGTGAAGGGCTTCAAATTTTGACCTTTACTCTGCACTCTGGGCCATTGAGCAGTGAGGGATCTTTATCGTGCCAACGCCTGCCGCTGACACGGGGCCTCGGTTTTTAAGGTCTCATCCGAAGGACCCGCAACTTTCACTTCAAAGTGCCAAGCGCATGGCGAAGGAACAGTTGCTACCCATTTTATCGACTGGGTCAGTCGCGGCCGAGATACGAACTCACGACCTCCCGATCACGGAGTGAGTGCTCTACCGACTGAGCTACTGTGAACGGTAAATCTGCTTTGAAAAAAAAAACAACAACAACACACCTGACAGTAGTGAATTTAAATACAGTAAGTCCCTTAGTAAAGAGTGGTCCTTCGCTTTAAAAAATAATTGAATGTTAACAGACGCGTGTGAAGCAGAAAAAGAGATTATGACGTTATATGAGACGTAAATTATGCTTGCTTTCGTGCGCCGATGTACACTTACGTGCTTTCTTTATTTTTTCATAATTTCCTTATTAAATGTGATATTATGAAATTTGAAATGCATGATCATATAATGTTACTTTTTGTTTTCATGGTTATGAAAAGAAAAGAAATTTAATTCAACAAAGAGAAAATAAACTGTTTTCCCTGTCTATACGACTTTTTGGGACAACCCTTGTAAGCTTAAATAGCTATTTCTTACTGACTCTGTAGCTTATTATGCTATTGATTTTTATGTGCCTCAGCACAGTTTGTTAATTGTTAGATTGATAGATCATCATTTCTATTCAGTACTAATTTATATAGGTAGTACTGCATTGTTGCCCCAATATTGCTGCAGCAAAAGCTGAAATAATATATGCACTGCAATTGCTTTGCAGCAACATTGCCGCAACACCTTTCTGGCAATATTGCCGCAAATCTAATTTACATACGTAAAACGATATTGCCACAATTTTGCTGCAATATGCTGCCAAAATGTTGCTACAATATTGCTGCAATAATGCCGCAACACTTTTATAGCAATACTGCCGCAGATCTAATTTACATTTGAAAAACAATATTACCGTAACATTGCTGCAATGTATTGCCAGAATGTTGCTGCAATATTGTGGCAATAATGCCAGAAGATGTTGCCAGAAGGTGAGTATTTTGGTAAGAGTACTTTCTGATTCGTTTGAAACGTCTACGATGGATCTAGGCCTGTGACGTAATGTCACGTGCAGTTTGATGTCGAGGGAGTGACTTTGCAAATGGTCATGACAAAGACATTTACAGACACTTTCTTTCGTTTGCGACTCGACTGCCACGCCTCTCTGTACAATAAATTCTTTACAAACGCAAAGAAGCACTGTAAATATAAAAGAAACAAACATACCCGGGCACACAGGCCAAACCCGGATGTGTTTGCCTGGAGCGAACTGGAAAATTCTGAAATTTTATCATGAAACGGAACGCTGGAAAAAGAATATAGAATTTACTAAGACGGTTATCCTTGTTATATACCTTTAAACAAAATTTATGTACACATGGAAGAAATGAATGACAAATTTACGAAAAAAAATACCCCAGTACAATTCTATTTTGGTCAGTGGGCTCCTTGATTTTAAATCATAATCTTAAATTATAGTCCAATATGCAGTTGCTTTAGGAAATGCCTGAATTCAAATTTCTTCTGTTCTTTCAATTAACGATTTTTGTTTCCAGTTTCAAATCTTAGTATCATAAGCTTATTCTATAAACTGCTATTACAAATGTTATCTGATGAAGCATTAAAAACAATTCTTGTGTATTTGTAGATGTCCCCAACAGTGCTCCACAACTGACCCCTATAGGATTTACCTCAGTAGATGAAGGACAAAACATCACACTACGCTGTACCCTGCCTACACTGGGCAACCCTCATGTCGCATGGAGCTGGTATTGTAATGAAGACACAATTCCGGAAGGAGTGAGCAATACAGGAACCCAGTCAGTTCTGACATTTACAGCAGGCCGAAAGTACAACCAGAGGACATGTCATTGTAGAGCTACAACTACAAGAGCAACATTGCCATATGACGAGATATCTATCAAACAGAGCATCACTGTATTTTGTAAGTATATTGAAATAATGATGATTTAATATGTGATTCTAATAATGAGTTTTACATACATGTATATCGAAGATTTTTTAAGAAGTATATTTTAGCAATCTAATTAAAATTAGACCTTTCATCTTGCTCTGTCACATTTGAACGGAGCGACTTTTAAAATTACGAAGAGAGAATGAAGGACCTTTAGCTGAAAAAAAAAATACCTGTCGTTCAGTTTATTTTTCATATTTTGTATATCTCTAATTTTGGATGTCCCACATACCATAAAGCAGATATATCAGTAGATTTCTAGACTTATTTTTGAGATACTGAGTGACAAGTACTATACCCCACAGTGTCTATGTGGAGTTTTGATTCTCCGTGTTTCCGGGCCCATTACTCAGCCCACAATGGATTTTCAGCATAGATAAGTATGCCAGCAAACATGTGTTTTTTAAAATATTTCAGAGTATGAATAGGGTAAAAAAAATCGAAAAGCAAGATTCTGTTGTCACACCGCATCTGGAGACCGAAAATTGCTTATTTTTAAAGACAAATTAAATAACAAGAAATTAAATTTAAAAAAAATCCTATCATTTAATATTTGAAAATTTACGTTTAATTGCAAGATTAGTGATGTAACGATTGTCGCCGACAATCGATTGTAGGTCGTTAGAAGCTCTTCGATGCTACTAATCGATTATAAAATAAATGTCGCCGACATCGCTAACAAAAAATAAAATTGTCATACTTTAATTTTATTACCAAATCAAGGTGCAAAGAGCATAAAATTAGTGATGAATGTTGAAAACATGGAAACACTCCGTGTGTTGTTGATACTTTTACCGCCATGATTAAATATGGGGTCAGACTAAAACCAGGAAACGTTGATATTGCAAGGTCTTACTATACTAAGGAAAACATTATTGGTCTAGTCAACTTTTAAACGTAATTATAATCAGAAATTCAAGTCTTACTTCTGGATAACTACTTTTAAAACTTGTAATTTTAACTAATTAAAACTAATTTTAAGAAATAAATACATGTATTAAATGAAAGGTGGGACTAATATCAGTAAAATACCCATTGCATGGACTTTAAAAAAAAAAAATTCCCATTCTGTTTTTAATAGTCCTATATTGTTCAAAGTAAACAAAATATTATTTTCCAGTTTTTAAAAAAGAAATTTCAATTAACATTTTTGAATATTTTATGTTTACTAAGTAAAGGATTTTTTTGTAAAATTCTGACAGAAATCTGAGTTTTAACTTTTCTATAATAATTTCATTAAAGTTCAAACTTTCGATTATAATCGATTATTAATCGATTATGCCCATCCGATTATTACCGATAATCGATTCTGATTTTTTTCCGATTCCCCATCACTATGCAAGATCGACATGTTATTAATTAACTTTAAAAATATCGATTGGTTAAGCTGAGCTCATTATACCATCATCTTCTAATATAAAAGATGTACCTTTTTAGCCATGAGTCTATTCTGCTCTGTTTTTTGACAAACGGATAACATAACAAATAGTTTGTCGAAAAAGAGCATTTATGATTGAAAATGCCAAAATATATTTCACATTTTAAATTACATATGATACACGTAAAAAATCTTAGGCACAAAATAGACAGTAAATCTCATGTAAAAAAATATTTCATTACATGTATACAAAGGTAAATGTGCCTAAGATATACACAGTACAAATACTGACATATCATCAGTACTGTATTTGCACCTGAGGAACTTTCATAACATAATTAATCTGAATCAGAGTTAGTACCTGAAGAGGAATTTGATCTGTCAGGTGACGCTATTCTTCTCCTCTTTTTCTTTTGCTCCCTTTGCCTTATCCTGCACCTAGAACCAGTTTCCACCACTTGTTGGGTTTCCTGATTGTTCTTGATTGCTTCAAGGACTTTGTCGGTCACCGCCGCTACCAGTTGGTCCTGAGCAGACGTTTCGGTCGGTTCTGCAGCCTGTTCTGCTGACCCTGCTGCAGCTGGCTTCTTCTGTGTCCGCCTCCCTCTTGGTTGGCGTCTGAGTTCGCTCATCTGTAATTGGTTATCAAAATGATATAAATGAAATATACTTTATTCTTAACCACAGCTCTGGTTGATAAATTAGGCTTCATTATTTAGTAAATACATCTGTACTGTATTTATCAAACACATTTATTGTGCCACAATAGCTTCACTGACTATGTAAAACATAAGGTTAATGTGGAAACATCATTATATCCCCCGCAAACGAAGTTTGGGGGTATATAGGAATCATCTTGTCCGACTGTCCGTCTGTCTGTCCGTCCATCCGTCTGTCTATCTGTCTGTCTAGCTGTTCGTCTGTCTGTGCAATCGTGTCCGGTCCATATCTTTCTTACAGAGGGACATTAGAATCTACTACTCCATACTAAGATTGCACATGACCAAAGGGTGTGTCATGATCTTGACCTAAGGTCATTGGGGAAGTTCAAGGTCACTGGAAGAAAAATTTCATAATTCGTGTCCGGTCCATATTTTTCTTATGGATAAATTTGGTAGATTCTAATTTCACACAAATATTGCCCATGATCCCAGGGTGTGTCATGACCTTGATCCAAGATCATTTGGGGAAGTTCAAGGTCACTGGAAGAAAAATTTCATAATTCATGTTTGATACATATCTTTTATGGATAAACTTGGTAGGTTCTCATTTCAAACAAAGATTGCCCATGACCCAAGGATATGTCATGACCTTGACCCAAGGTTATTTTGGGAAGTTCAAGGTCACTTGAAGAAAAATTTCATAATTCGTGTCCGTTCCATATCTTTCTTATGGATAAACTTGGTAGATTTTCATTTCACTCAAAGATTGCCCATGACCCAAGGGTGTTTCATGACTTTGACCCAAGGTTATTGCCCTTTAACTTTTTTGTGCTTTATATTTAATCTTATAACTTTAGAACTAAAAGTCGTAGTGGCATGGAGTCAATTGCAATGTGACCCTTAACCTTTGACCTTGAAAAATCTTTCAAGGTCAAAGATCAAGGTCATTTCAATTTTTTAATTTTTTTTTAAAAATTCATTTTTTTCTATCTTTAAAGCCACTTTTTTTTGGTATAACAGGAGTTAGATATAAAACAAAAGAGAAATTCAGAGAAGGTGGAAAGACTGCTTATTATTCTGTGAACAATAAGTCTCCTAGTTTTTATTATTTTTCCGCTACGGACTTTTGAACCAAAAGACTTTTTAAAAACGAAAAAGAAAAACTTTTTAATTCATGATACTGGACATTAAAAGTTATATCGAAAAAACAACCCAACGTATACGACCTATGACCCCTTTCGGAGTTCTTGCCCTTTGTACAAAAAACTTTGTTATCACTACTCCTCCAAAAACATAAGCCATAGAGGTATGAAACCTTTACTAATGTCTTCTACTACTTGAGTGGACTCTGAAATCTATTCATTGCGAAAGTCTTTGGTGACCCCTTCAATGAGTCATTGCCCTTGAAACTTTTTGAATTTTACAAATAATTTAAAATTTTCAGAAGTTGTAGAGACTTGGGACCAACTGCATAAGATCCATTGACCTTCGACCAAGAAATTTATGCAAAGGTCAAAGGTCATTCCAAAATTGAGAAATTTAGCTCCTTTTATATCTCTTTTGTCTTTTAACATATATTTAATATCTTAGCATCATTAATATGTACTCTTAAAACTATTACAAATATTTCATTCTTGTCCCTTAAGATTAGTCCTTTTCAAAGTTATTGCCCCTTGTGCAAAAAACCTTGAATCACAACTCCTCAGAAACTGTAAACTGTAGAGACACCAAACCTTCACTAAGGCATAACTTCACTGTATAAGTACGAAAGGATCTGATGACCCCATATATGAGTTATTGCCCTTTAACGTCTTTGTAGTTACTATTAAACCTTATAACTTAAAAACTATAAGTTGTAGAAGCATAGGCTCAATTGCATTGTGACTCTTGGCCTTTGACCTTGAATACTTTTTCAAGGTCAAAGTCAAGGTCATTTGAATTTTTTTTGAATTTTCATTTTTTCATCTTTGAAGACAATTTTGGTTTCTTATTCATGGAATTTAATTTTTAGGAGTTAGATATAAATAAAATTAAAATTTAAGGAAGGTGGAAAGACCTCTATTTGTTCTGTGAATAATAAGTCTCCTTGTTGTTTTTAATGAAGCTTCCAGTATATGGAAGGGACAAGATAGGGTAACGGCCAAATACATGTATGTCCTTTATTTGATGTAAAAATCAGAACACTCATTTCTGGTGGAATTTCGTCATATTTGAGGTACTTATCTCTTCGGAAAACATAGAACACAACCTTGTTTATTGAGATTTTTACAGGTAAACTACATCTGATACTAGTGTATAAAATATGTAAATGTGATAGATATTCATGCTTTTGCTTTGTGTTTGTGCTGTAAAATTGATGAAAATGTGCATAAAAATGAGTAAATTCTAAAATTGGCCTATTTATGACTTCTCTGTGACATCTATGTATTTCAAAACTTAAAATTAATACTCATTTAGTGGCAGGGGTGACAAGAAGTTTTTATGGATAAACTGTTGCATCATTCTGAAAGATATCCAAAATCAGGGGCCAAAAAGTGTCTTAACCTCTCTTGTCCTTTTTAGCTCACCTGAGCCAAAGGCTCAAGTGAGCTTTTCTGATCAAAGTTTGTCCGTTGTCTGTCGTTGTCATTGTAGTCATCGTTGTTGTCGTTGTTGTCGTCGTTGTAAACTTTTCATATTTTCATCTTCTTCTCAAGAACCACTGGGCCAATTTCAACCAAACTTGCTACAAAGTATCCTTGGATAAAGGGGATTCAAGTTTGTTCAAATGAAGGGCCACGCCCTTTCCCAAGGGAAGATAATTATGAATAAGAGAAAAATTAAAGGCATATTAAAAAATCTTCTTCTCAAGAACCACTGGGCCAGGAAAGATGAAACTCATGTGGAATCATCCTCAGGTAGTGTAGATTCATGTTTATTCAAATCATGACCCCTGGGGGTAGGATGGGGCCAAAATCACCGATCAAAGTTTTACATAGGAATATATAGGAAAAATCTTTAAATTCTTCTTCTCAAGAACCATGGAGACAGGAAAGATGAAACTCATGTGGAATCATCCCCAGGTAGTGTAGACTCAAGTTTGTTCAAATCATGACTCCCGGGGGTTGGGTGGAGCCAAATGGTCTATAAACGTTTTACATAGGAATATAAGGGAAACCTTTTAAAATCTTCTTTTCAAGTATTTCAAAGCCATGCTTAGTGATTTTTGTAGGGAATCGTCCTCAGGTAGTGTAGATTCAAGTTTGTTCAAATCATGACCCCCATGGGGGTTAAAATTCAAGCCCCCCCTCCCAGTAAACTTTCAGTTCTGATCTGATATGCACTTTTTCCAAGGCAATTGCATAGTTGAGTGATGTGGCCCGTGGGCCTCTTGTTAAATTTTAGCTCATGTACAGTTTGTGCTAAGACGAATCGAACGTTTATTTTTGTGCTGTTAACAGGAATGGGAATTCCCTCGAAACTTTTCATTTCCTTCTTATGCTTGACAGTTACATTTTGTTTCTTATGAAGAGTTTTCAACTTTTCTATCCATAATGTCTAAATCAGTGCAAGAATCTATGTTTTCGTAATACCCCAATGTATATATTTTTAGAAAACTGTTGCTATAAAATGAAAAAAGGTCAAAAATTAATTGCAGAGATGTTCTTGTTAATGACATATTATATACAGCAGTATATTTCATAAATACTTTTATCAATGAAGCTCTCTATGATGGAAAATTGTCATTTTTTATTCACTTGCTAAAATGTGTCTATATATGGGTGGATGTGCTATAAATAAAAAAAAAGGAATCCCGTTCAGATACAATGCAGTGTGCACTTCACTAAATGAAAGTATTTGTCAGTTTCATAACGTCTATTACAGTCTGTATTTTGTCTATCTAACATTGTCTGAAAAAGTGCAATCTTCTATATTTTCTTGATTATTCAAGGAATCTATTTTTAGACCATTGTTGCTATAAAAAGAAACAAGAGTCCATCCTCGATATTGTATTAATTATTGTACAAACACATGTACACTTTGAAGACTTTTTCCATGAAGCTTTTAATTAGCATAATACTGCTATTTTTTTCTTATACTCTGAGAAATGTCTATATTTAGGCACTTGATACTAAGAATAGAAATAGAGATCCTCCTCAACCAATGTCCACACCAGCTAATGTTGTCCAGCTTCTATCATTAACATCTTAATTTTTACAAGATAGTCACTAGTTTTGGGGTGTTGCTAAAACGCGGAACGGAAAACGGAACAGAAAGCGGAACGGAACGGAAAACGGAATATATAATTTTGGATTAAATCACTTAAAATACAGAAAATTTATCATAAACGATATATTGTGTACATATTCAATCCCCCACTATTATAGCAGTCACCTAGAATCGAATTTGAAAAGGGGGGATAAACGAACTTGAAAAGTATTTGACAAGCAAAAACACAAAAAGAAGCAATTGTTTGATTCCGGGGGGGGGGGGGGGGGGGGAGGGGGGATAAAACACAAACAGAAAACAATTGTTTGATTTGGGAGGGGGGATAAATAAGTTCCAGTTCCAACATCTTTCAGTACTATTTTTTAAAACTAACTTACTATATTAATTACAT
>NW_026918549.1:0-14336 GCF_032062105.1 Saccostrea cuccullata | reverse complement strand
AAATTTTTAAAAAAAAAAAGGGAAAAAAGCCTCAGGAACCCAAGAGGAAAAAGAATCAAATTTTAAAACTAAAATGTATGAAACTATTCTTTGCCGAATGATATTGACAGCTTAATATATCATATCTAAAAAATTAAGTTAAATTGGTGGTTAATTAATGGTTACAATAATAATATTTAATCTATTTAAGGAATGAATTTAATAGCTACCCATTTTATACGGTATAAAATGGTTGGGGCAGTTTAGCTTTATAAACCGCGAAGCGGTTTAAAAAAAAGCGTAAACTGTTGCAACCCATTTATACCGTTAAAATGGGTACTTAAATTCATTGCTTATTTTTTAATTTTTATTTTGTTGTAAGAAAAAAAGATGATTGTTCTTACAAAATGACTTCAATCTGTACAAAATTTGAATGTAACGTCAGGCGGATTGATACGTTTTTGACGTAAGTCATTGTGACGTAGGCAACCCTTTTTAAACGATATGAAGTAAATTTTTTATCCAATCAAATACAGCGTTACAACCAGAATTAAATTATTCTGACGTGTCCAGGTCTTTTTTCATGTTTTGTCCATCGCCTGGCGTAATTTTAACAGAATAAATTATATTTGTGAAATTATGACGCCAGTTAAAAAATCAGGGTTCTCTAAATTTTGCCCTTTTAAAAATAATAATTTTAGGTCCTCGTTATTTCCTATATTTACATCACTAGTAATAACGTGCATAGCAGGACTATAGTTGTGCAGCGAAGGACGAAGAACAGGAAGGAGGATTATGTTTCAGATATTCGGTTTGTAGGCTATGTAAGAGTCTCCTGTACTTAGAAAGTTTGGAAGTAATAATCGATGTATATTTGTGGGAAATACATGATGCACAGCAGTCTTCAAAAGTTACTTGAAATATGGTGGAATACAAGAAACTCGGGACCCTTTTGTGATTTAGAACAGTACTAATATTTACTGCTTCAATTTTTTTGTTGGCGTATTGGAGTTTAAGGGGAAAAATCGGGATGTTTTAGCTGCATTTTCTTGAGTAAAACGTGACGGATTAAAAACGCCTATCATTTGCAATATCCATAACCACTGTGAAATCCGAGCCTGTATTGTGGTGTCGAGGAATCAAAAAAACGGACCTTCTTTGACCTTTACAAGAAGGCCTTTTCAAAGTTTCAAGGGGACAGAGTTAAGTTTTTGCCTGACGTCACGGCGTCAGACTGTATAAGGATTGATATTTGCAAGATCCGAAACTAGTATATCATACTTAGGGAGCTAGAATTTGTGCAAGCTGATTTACACTGGAATTCTTTACCTGCATTTTAAAAGAAACAGTTTTCAGATAAAAGAATGATATTACTGATGCAAAATACTTTAGTGTTTACTTCCTCTAATCTTTTTCCATGGAGCAATTATTCCATGTGATTCACCGTTTCAACATGTCCGTGTATCTTTTTTTCTGCATTTCTATACTATTGGATCAGTCCATTTATATTCTACGAAAGGGGTGAATCGCTCTTTTCGCGCCAAATGTCACTTAGTAAGCTCATGAATTTTCCTTGGATTGTTCCATTGTGTGAATGGGTGTGCTAACTTCTATGGATTTAAATAAAGTTTCTCCTTTTAACTTCAGAAATCCTATCTACAAATTTTATCTCATTCTTTGAATTGTTTAAGTAACATATCGTATATATATATATATATATATATATATATATATATATATATATATATATATATATATATATATATATATATATATATATATATAAAGCACAATTTACAACAACTCTTAAACTAACATAACTGCCCTAAGTGAAGAAATATTAATATAGAAAGCACAAAGAAATTCACTTTTTACATGGATACCCACTTCCGCCCCAGCCTGGGGTTGAACTCTCGACCTTCGGAATCTGTCTCCTAGCAGTGCAGGAACAGCGCGCTAGACCGCTCGGCTATCTAGGCAAGTCAAACAACTTGCTTGACCGTGTAGTGTAGGGCAGCGCCGCGAGAATTCCATCGGCATCGAAAGCAAGTTATTTGACTTGCCTAGATAGCCGAGCGGTCTAGCGCTGCTAGGAGACAGATTCCGAAGGTCGAGAGTTCAACCCAGGGCTGGGCGGAAGTGGGTATCCATGTAAAAGTTAATTTCTTTGTGCTTTCATATATATATATATATATATATATATATATATATATATATATATATATATATATATATATAAAGCACATTTTACAACAACTCTTAAACTAATATAACTGCCCTAAGTGAAGAAATATTAATATAGAAAGCACAAAGAAATTCACTTTCACATGGATACTCACTTCCGCCCCAGCCTGGGGTTGAACTCTCGACCTTCGGAATCTGTCTCCTAGCAGTGCAGGACCAGTATGAATATCAATATATGATAGTGGCACTACCCCCCCCCCTTTTTAAGAAAAAGAAAAAAGAAAATTATGAACACATGTACATTATAAATGTTTACTTCAGTGGAATAAATGCACTCCGACAAAATGTGTATTTTTAATTATATCTATCTTTTAAAATGTTTACAATGCATGATTTCATTACAGATATTACAGATATTACATGCATATAATAATAGGTGTCATGAAGCTTTCAATTTAGATCTCCACTTGCACTCCCCCCCCCCAACAGAATAACAACTCTTTAGTGTGCAGTGTAGAGATGATTCCGCTGTAAGTTAAATGAAATCAAGGATTTCATTTACACAAGGTTTATAAGATATAAAGTAAGGACATATTTTAAACCCACAAAAGTATTGCTCAAAAGGTTTATCAATCATCATGTAGATATTGATTTAGTCAGGCAAGCTTTTTAAAAAGCTGTTACTTGTATGAGGTAGTAATGAATCGAAAGAAGTGTCGTGTATTGAGGGTTTATTGTAAGACCGATGCTCATGACGACATTACGTTGCTGTGTACCACAACAGGTCAAAACAAAATACACACATCTGCAGCTTGAAGAGGTTTTTATATGGGACTGTTTTAACATTCTGAAAAAAAGCCTCACTGAACTTAAAATTCTTTATTTACACTGTGTCAAAAATGCACAGATGTTCGATTAATTCTTCATTCAAAAGGGGTTATACTCATAGGTCGTCTTTAGGACATTTAACTTAAATTGAATCGTCTGTAGTGCATTCATGCTTCCATTGGACAAATTCTGTCATGTGTTGTGCGTATTGTTCAAAATGGAAAATTACACTGAGGAAGAAAATAATTTTCGGGTATTAATGCAAGCTCTAAAATATTCTACGAAAGGAATGAAAATATACGTAGATCGATGTATAGTTGATTTGCATATAAAAATCAAAAAACAAGTTGATCAGATCCTCAGTGATCCAAATAAAGTGTGCTCCACTCAGTGTAATAGGAAAAACGGGTTGTGTAAGACATGTGTGTTCAAGCAGTGGGAAACATTGATCAAAAAATATATGCGACATAGATCTCAAATTCATGAAGTGGATTGGGAAGTCTTGATTCCTCTTTATTTTCTGACATGGGCTCAGAGAAGGCTATGACCGAACTATGCAAGGTATTTCGTGGAAAAGGACCATTTAAATTCGATTTTTTATCAATGGTGGCCGTAATTCAGAACTGCCGGTGCTGTCTTCTTGGCGAAAATGAGAATCTGCTTCAACGTCTGCGAAATATTCGAAATGAATCGGCACATACAGAGACTTACAGCATATCAAACAATTATTTAAATAATGCCATTAATGATTTGCTTCAGTTTTTTCAAGATGCATCAATGAAAAATGAAAATTTCGCGAAAGAAATCATACAAGGCTTAAAAGAACTGCAGACAGGAAACAGCGTTGAAGTTGAATGCGAGACAGTTGCATTTGTTGCTTGTTTTATCAAACGAAAAGGGGAAGCAAAGGAATTGGTGTTTGATAAATTTCTATCTTATCAGCAGGTTGATGTTCACGAGACTAAGTCGAACATAGTAGAGTATATTTGGAAACCTAAAATCATTATATCGATAGTAGTAGCAATCATCGCATGTGCATTTAGCTATTACACTATATCCAAAAGTCACAAGAGTGTCACTGAAAAAGGTAAGGACATAGTCGATTTTAAAAAAAAACCTTTGCTGTGCTGCATTAAAAACTTAATGAACCTGAAATACCTAAAGATTATATCGACTCTTTAAAACTAGTCAGGGTTGGATCTCTCCATTCAGTATCTCCCATGAAGTGAAAAAAAAATAATTCAAAGTCGTCACTCTCTCATTTAAGGGATTTTATTTGAAACTTGAGCAGTTTGTTTTGGTAACCCATGATATTTATCAGTACTAGTTTTACTTATGTTTTGTTTACATGTACTGTGTCTCATTTTCATTTCGATGCACACAAATATCTTTGCAAACTGTGAAACTTCAATGACATGTTTAAATTACTAGTAACTAAACTGAGTTGAACATTTAGTTATTGAGTATTCACGGTATTAAAATTTCAAGCAATATTTTTCCAAATCTTCAAGAAAGAAGTTCAAAGAATTCTTTACCAACTAAAACGAAGTAAATGGACGTCCAAGCAATCATACAAGTAGCTACGATTTGTTATATTAGTTATCAAGTTGTACTTCAATGGAATTTTTGCCTCATATTCCGATTTCAAAAATAAAATGAAGTCAACCTGTCTTTTTTCTATGGAAAGCCATAGGGCTTTCCATATTTTTCCCCCTTTTAAAACCTTTTAATCCAAGGTGTGGCTTTAAATATTATTACATGTATACCGGGTATATCTAGCAAGCAACTCTTTTAAAGAAATCATTGATTTGTTTTGCTTGATTATTAGGTCTTTCCACCTTTCTGTGGAAAGACTTATTGATTTGCTTATGTTTATTAGGTCTTTCCACCTTTCTGTGGAAAGACCTATTGATATTCTTCTGTTTATTATTATTTTTATTATTTTTCCGCCGGACGAATTTTTGTTTCAAGGTCTTTTGAAAAGATTTATAGTTTATAAGAATGTACTTTGTAAGAGATATTTGCAAAAAACCCTGCGTATATGAACTATGAACTCTTTCGAAGTTATTGCCCCTTTCGCAAGAAATGCTTGTTATCGCTACTCCTTCGAAACCGTAAACCGTAGAAATATGAAACCTTCACTAAAGTCTTCGACTAATTGAGAGGACTCTGGAATCTATTCATTGCGAAAGTATTCGTTGACCCCTTCAATGAGTTATTGCCCCTGAAACTTTTTGAATTTTACAAATAATTAAAAATTTTCAAAACGAGAAGTGGTAGAGACATGGGACCAACTGCATAAGATTCATTGACCTTTGATCATGAAATTAATGCAAAGGTCAAAGGTCAAGGTCATTTCAAAATTAAGAAATTAAGCTCTTTTTATATCTTTTTTGTCTCTTAACTTATACAAATTGTCTTAGCATCATTAATATGTACTCTTAAAACTATTTTAAAGATTCAATTCGTATTCCGTAAGATTGACCCTATTAAAAGTTATCGCCCTTTGTGCGAAAAACCTTGTTATTGCTACTACTTCGAAACCGTAAACTGTACAAATATGAAACCTTCACTAAAGTCTTTGACTAATTGAGAGGATTCTGGAATGTATGATTGCGAAAGTCTTCGATGACTCCTTCAATGAGTTATTGCCCCTAAAAGTCTTTGAATTTTAGAAATAATTAAAAATTTTCAAAACGAGATGGTGTAGAGACATGAACTCAACTGCATAAGATTCATTGACCATTGCACTTAAAATTCATGTAAAGGTCAAAGTTCAAGGTCATTCCAAAACTGAGAAATTTAGCTGTTTTTATATATCTTTTGTCTTTCAACATATGCTTAATGTCTATGCATCATTAATATGTACTCTTAAAACTGTGTCAAAGATTTCATTCTTGTCCCTTAAGATTGACCCTATTAAAAGTTATTGCCCCTTGTGCGAAAAATTTTTTTTATTGCTATTGCTTCAAAACTGTAAACTGCAAAGACAGGAAACTTTCTCTAATGTCTTCTGGGACTTTAGGCAAAATTTTTATGTTCAAGTGCAAAAGGATATGGTGACTCCTTGAATGAGTTACTGCCCTTAAATGCTTTTGTGCTTACTATTAAACCTTATAACTTTAAAACTATAAGTCATAGAGACATGGGGTTAATGACAATGTGACCCTTGACCTTTGACCTTGAACTTGAAGGTCAAAGGTCAAGGTCACCTAAAAAAATAATTTCATTTTCATTTTTTTCTTCTTTTAAGCCATTACTGGTTTCTTTTTTATGAAATTTAATTTTAAATAGATAAATATTAAATGAAATTGAAATTCAAAAGGTGGAAAGACCTCTTATTGTTCTGTGAACAATAAGTCTCCTAGTTATTATTCCTATTATTTTTCTTCCGCTGATTTTTTGTTTCGACATTTAACGAAAAGACTTTTTGTTCATCGTAAAGGTCATTAAAAGTTAGGAACAAATTTGACCCAACGCGTATGAACTATGACCGCTTTCAAAGTTATTGCCCCTTTCGCAAGAAATGCTTGTTATCGCTACTCCTTTGAAACCATAAACCGTATAGACACCAAACCTTCACTAAAGTCTTCGACTAATTGAGAGGACTCTGGAATCTATTCATTGCGAAAGTATTCGGTGACTCCTTCAATGAGTTATTGCCCCTGAAACTTTTTGAATTTTAGAAATTATTAAAAATTTTCAAAACAAGAAGTGATAGAGACATGGAACCAACAGCATAAGATTCATTGAGCTTTGAGCTTAAAATTCATGTAAAGGTCAAAGGTCAAGGTCATTCCAAAATTGAGAAATTGAGCTCTTTTTATATCTTTTTTGTCTCTTAACATATACAAACTGGCTTAGCATCATTAATATGTACTCTTAAAACTATTTTAAAGATTCAATTTGTATTCCGTAAGATTGACTCTATTAAAAGTTATCGCCCTTTGTGCGGAAAACCTTGTTATCGCTACTACTGCGAAACCATAAACCGTACAAATATGAAACCTTCACTAAAGTCTTCGACTAATTGAGAGGATTCTGGAATCTATTCATTGCAAAAGTCTTCGTTGACTTCTTCAATGAGTTATTGCCCCTGAAACTTTTTTAATTTTAGAAATAATTAAAAATTTTCAAAACGAGAAGTGATAGAGACATGGGACCAACTGCATAAGATTCATTGACCTTTGAGGTTAAAATTCATGTAAAGGTCAAAGGTCAAGGTCATTCCAAAATTGAGAAATTAAGCTCTTTTTATATCTTTTTTGTCTCTTAACATAAAGAAACTGGCTTAGCATCATTAATATGTACTCTTAAAACTATTTGAAAGATTCAATTCGTATTCCGTAAGATTGACCCTATTAAAAGTTATCGCCCTTTGTGCGGAAAACCTTGTTATCGCTACTACTTCG
The DNA here is from genome assembly GCF_032062105.1 of Saccostrea cuccullata. Taxonomy (NCBI): domain Eukaryota; kingdom Metazoa; phylum Mollusca; class Bivalvia; order Ostreida; family Ostreidae; genus Saccostrea; species Saccostrea cuccullata. Next base: position 6,933 of record NW_026918549.1, on the reverse strand, counting down.
AAACCGTAAACCGTACAAATATGAAATTTTCACTTAAGTCTTCGACTAATTGAGAGGGTTCTGGAATTTATTCATTGTGAAAGTATTTGGTGACTCCTTCAATGGGTTATTGCCCTTGAAAGTCTCTGATTTTTACAAATAATTAAAAATTTTCAAAACGAGAAGGTATAGAGACATGAGCCCAACTGCATAAGATTCATTGAGCTTTGAGCTTAAAATTCATGTAAAGGTCAAAGGTCAAGGTCATTCCAAAACTGAGAAATTTAGCTCTTTTTATATCTCTTTTGTCTTTCAACATATGCTTAATGTCTATGCATCATTAATATGTACTTTTAAAACTGTGTCTTAGATTTCATTCTCGTCCCTTAAGATTGACCCTATTAAAAATTATTGCCCCTTGTACGAAAAACATTTTTATTGCTATTGCTCCAAAACCGTAAACCGCAAAGACACAAAACCTTCTCTAATGTCTTATGGGACTTTAGGCAAAACTTTTATGTTCAAGTGCAAAAGGATCTGGTGACTCCTTGAATGAGTTACTGCCCTTAAATGCTTTTGTGCTTAATATTAAACCTTATAACTTTTAAACTATAAGTCATAGAGACATGGGGTTAATTACAATGTGACACTTGACCTTTGACCTTGAATATGACTTGAAGGTCAACGGTCAAGGTCACCTAAAAAAAAAAAATTCATTTTCATTTTTTTTCTTCTTTTAAGCCATTCCTGGTTTCTTTTTTATGAAATTTAATTTTAAATAGATAAATATTAAATGAAATTGAAATTCAAAAGGTGGAAAGACCTCTTATTGTTCTGTGAACAATAAGTCTCCTAGTTGTTTAATGTCTCTGTCTAGAATTTTCCACTCATATGGAGATCTAATAGTTTTGTCCTATACTCGACACCTGGAGTCAGTAAGAAATCTTTTTCATGCCAGCATCTACTGAGACACCGGACTGTTAATACAGTCTCATCCGAAGGACAAGTATCCACGTTCCACATAAGGATTCGTCCTCCTTACTCCGCAGTCCGAATTATTTGTAAAACCACTTCCAATTATTTCTATGCTCAGTCTCAAATACTAGTAACGTGCAAGTAGAAATGTTAGACCTAGAATAATTATCATAACCAAGATACATCAGGCAAAATTGGAAGGGGTGGTCAAAAGCAAGAAGACGAATACATTGTGATGTGATAATGTGCAACAATTTTAAAGAATAAGTCCCTTACTAGATTTGCAAAATACAAAAATAAATAATTAAATGAAATAAAAAAAACCTTTGATGTTATACATGTATAAGAGCAATTATACATCAAAATATCTGTATCTATCTATATACATTGTATATATATATATTTAATTGCTTGATATATTATACGTGTATTCATCTCCAGATTCTGAAAATACAGAAATATATGATAATACTAATATATAATGTTCTCTCTCTCTCTCTCTCTCTCTCTCTCTCTCTCTCTCTCTCTCTGTGTGTGTATATAGTTGCATTAATAATAACAATAAACTCATGTTTTTCTGTTATATTTGTAGAATGTAAAAATTCCATTTACGAAAGACCTTTCACCCTTGATGTCGATTTTGAGTTCTACTTGGCATACCACAGAAAAATTGTAGGGCGCACATGGCTTTTAAATGATCTGGATGAAAAAATGGCCTCTTCGAGAAGAGGAGTTCTATTCATAGCAGAGATGGGGTTTGGGAAATCTGCCATCATTTCACATTTGGTATGTCAAAATACTGAAAATTTACCAGGAAATTGGATTTTTGAAAGAGCTGTTGTATTTCATATGTGTAATTATCAATCTCAAAAAACCCTTTCTCCCGCAACATTTGTGAAAAATTTGGCAGGTGGTTTGGCTAAAAGAGTACCAGATTTCAAAATGCTCTTGCAGAATCATTTTTTATATAAAACATATTTCGAAGGCGATAATTGTTCTGAGAATCCTGATAGCTGTCTTGATGTAATTTTAAAGACGTTACTGAGTATGGAAAATGATTCAAACACGTATATCGTAGTAATTGATGCTGTAGACGAATGTATAGAATATGGTAATTACAACATTTTCAAATTGCTAATGAGTAGAATATTGAGATTTCCAAATAATTTTAAGTTTCTTTTAACCACAAGAGATACAACAGAAATATCTATTGCTCGAAAACTCTTGACAGTCTACGAACAAACATCATCAAGTGCTGCGAATAAGGAGGATGCTGTAAAATTAGTACACGACAGACTTGGAACTCTTTCTTATAAAGATCTTGTTCATATAAAGGAAAAGTTTAAAACTTCGAATGAAGACATTATTGTGTCAAAAGCAGTGCAGAAGGCTAATGGGAACTTTTTAATCTTGAATACCCTTTTAACATGGACAGACAATGAACATATTTCACTTGACTATAATTTCGCCACAATAGAGTTTTATTATAATGAACAATTAAATAGAATATTTAGAGATGAAGGAAAATTCAAAGATGTCATTACAGTGTTGCAAATTTTAACTAGTGCCATGGAACCCTTAACGGAACGTCAACTTTTAAAGATAGCCGGTATTGGACGAGAGGGTATGGAAGATGTTAATAAAATCTTTGGAAAAGAACTTAGCCATTTTGTTAACAAAGTCAATGGTGAAATATTTATTATTCATAAAAGTTTATCAGAATATTTGACAGACAGTGCCAGAAAAAATGAGAAATATTATGTATCAAAGAGAGAAGGCTGTCGTCTTATTTCAAAATATATGCTTGAAAGAGTACAGCAGCAAAATTCGTTTTTAAAAATTGACATTGTCGATTTAGCAGAATATGTATCGTGCTCCAAAGAACAGAAAATGAAAAATATGTTTTTAGAAATAGGCAAGAAATATCTAAAAGAATTCTCACATAGACATATATTTCACGAGACTGCATATAAGTTTAATTCTTTTTCTACGATGCAACTTATCTTGAATGTTTTTTCTAAAACCCGATCTGTGGATGAGAGAGATAAAGGAAATATAACGGCATCATATGTAGCATCTGCTTTCGGCAATCACAGGACTTTAAAGGCCTTACTGGAGAATAAATCAGATGTTAACTTTACCAGGTTGGGGCCAAGATTTATCAATGACTCAATAGATATGTTAAATTTTTGCAAGCACCATGCATTCTGGGAGTACAACCTTTTAAATATAGCTTCTCAAAACGGACACCTTGAAACTGTGCAGCTGCTTCTAAAATACAGAATTAATATGAAACACCAAACTGCGTTTGGTTCCAATTCTTTTCATCTTGCAGCAGAATATGGACATGTAAAGATTCTTCAAGAACTTTTGAATAACCATTTTTCTGATTTTACACAAGATTATGATCAGTCTTTACATTTGGCGGCGCAAAACGGCCATTACCTTAATGTTGAAATGCTATTAAACCATGGTGCGGTAGATGCATGTATTTCTTGCAATGCCAAACAGTATTGGACTGAATATCATCAAACTCGGCTTCAAAACATTCATAGCGAGTTAGAACTGCGAACTGTTAATTACATTTTTAAGGACGATAAACGCTTTGTTTTCTGTGAAACAGCTTTAGAGACCGCTATTCAGAACGGGCATACTGATATTGTACAACTTTTATTACATAGATCAGTTAATGCAGTACATTGTCGTGAAGCAGGTGGCAGGACACCAATTTTTACCTCGATGAAGTTTTACAGAAGCGACATTTTTGAAATATTGTTAACAAAGGATTTTCATCATAATGTTCGTTGCATTTATAATAAAGGGAGATTAAAAACTCTTGATCTAAGCAGTTACGAAAAAAACCAATACTTGAAAAATTCATGTACAGATAATCTAACACTATCACATTTCATTATATTGCACTGGAGTGAAAGTATTTATAGAATTGGACTTAACCATGGGGTATGGAATTGGAATGAATTTGACAGTAGAGGCGCTTCTCCAATAAGTTACGCATGCTGTGCAGGGAATATTACTAGGATACAAACATTGGAAAAATTCGGAGTCAGTTTTCACACCCGGTCTTATAACGGGTCAACTCCTATGCACTCAGCGGCGATTTGCAATAAGCTTATAACACTTGAATATCTCTTTTCGAAGTATCAGTATCCATATCCTGACAATGACGACAGGACAATTTCTCATTACTTGGCAATGAGTGTTAAATACCAATCCTCTCTTCAGAAAGAACCAAATATAAACTACGGATTATTCTATCGCATTTCTAATATTTTACAAACGGATGCATTGAAAACTGATCAGTACAAACGAATTCCATTGCATTATGCAATCTTAAATGGTAATAAAGATTTAGTTTTCTTTTTCTTGAACCATATGCCAAATTCAGATGCTTTTAATGCTTTTGACATAAATGGAGATAGCGTTCTGGATATTGCAATCAAAAGATCACCTTTAGTATGTGAAAAAGAAACATCTAATCCTCAGCGTGATAAAGGCGATGTAATTCACGAGAAAATTTTTCCTCCACGTACACACGACCATATCATCTATTTTATTCTGAAAAATATCCCAGAAGCAAGATTTTTAATTCAACAAAATGTCGGAAAATATATAAATTATACCTTACAAAAAAACAACGCATACATTCTGCAACTTCTTTTCTATGATTTTCAATCTATTTATACTAAGTACATGCTCAAAAGTGGCATAAGATCCATGAAAGTGCTTCTTTCTCTTGAAAACATGGATGATTCGATTTTATTATACCTTACTGAAATGAAGGTTCACTGCAGTGACGATATTCTCCATGAAATTGTTCAAGATCAAAAGAGATTGTTTTGGAAATCACCTTTATTCAGATTTGACAAATTATTTAATATTAAGGGCAGGTCCTTGGATACATGCTGGGATAAAGATGGATACAACTTACTACATCGATCTATTATGGGAGGAAATTCTATTGCTTTTGATTACTTTGTTCATAAAAGAGGAATGTCCTTATATATTAATTCTGAAGATGGCAGGAATGTTCTTGAATTGTTGGTATACCATGCAGCATGTCTAGAGGAAAGCATTAAATACGAAGTCAATATTGATGGGGAAATGAAAACCGTTTATGACTATCATGACATATCAAGATATATTCTTACAAAGTCAGATATCTTAAAGAGAATGACACAAACTGATGTGTGTAAACCGAATTCAAGCACATTAAGTTTATCACACGTTGCTGCAGCAAAGGGATTTGTAGATATTTTGATTGAAATTGAAAGACTCTTTGGGCTGAATTGTAGTAAATGTTTAACTGAGAAAGGAATATCTTCTGGTAATTTGCTTAACTTTTTTAATCACGAATTAAATGAGGATTATATTGACTTAAAGATAAATGTCACTGTTCCGCTTTATGCAATGTTACGTCTTGACTTTGAACCCCCTGTTTCACTGAAAGATTCTGCTGATCACAAATGCCGGTTAAGAATGCAAAATGGAAGAAATCTCCGAGGAATTGCATTCTGCACAGCTGCGATGTTTAAAGAATATCAAGAAGTACATAAACATGTGCTTAAATTAAAAGGTATAAAATCAGATCATGACAAAGAATTCATATTAAAAATGTTCCATTTACCTTTGTCATCAAAACATTTATTCCCAGATGAAAATAATCCAATTTTAGAAGTGTACATACTGTTGACTTCAAGTTTGCTGAAATATAAGTGTCAAGGTCAAAGACTCTTGGATAAAAACGAAAGTAAACTGTGTCTACATATTTATTCATTGGCAAAACCTATAAAACGGACATTTATATACTTATATTCATACCTTAGAATGTCAGTTACATACATCATTACTGATTTATATTTTCGAGAGCCCTTTAAGCCATATTTTAAAATACAACAACTATTAGGGTTAGATTCAGAAATGTCGAAAAATTTCTTCGTTGCTTTATTGAAAATGTATTTATATAACTTAAAAATAGATCCAAAATTTCATGCAAGGAAAAGAAATAGTTTTTGGGAACCTCTAAGAATATGTAGAAGTAAATTTGGTAAAGAGTTCAGAAAGAAAATAAGGGAATCAACTTTTTTTGATATTAAACAATGGGACGTGGATAATCGGACAGAAAGAATGTTTACCGATTATATAGATCCAACAGACGCCCCACTTCAAAATTATGTCAATTTAACAATACATTAATTAGCGAGGGTTATCGCCATCATTTAGAAATTTACTGTAACAGCTATTTCATTTGTGTACAGTATGAATTTGAGGATTTGAGGGTGTGTTACTCCTAGTTCTAAAAATTTGTTGTAGCTGAGTTTTTTGATATTATTCAAATTTATATTTATATTAAATTGATCTACGAGGGCCGTTCAAATATTACGCGGACTTGTTGCACAGAAAAAATATTTAATCGGGTAAAATGTCACACATAATGTAAAGGAATCTTTACTTATATGGTCTTCAAAAATTCATATCAAAATGTTGTAAATTGGTATCAATTTTGAGTGATTTATCAGGACATATCATTAACTCATGGAGCAGCAAAATCTTCGACGTCACGCGCATTTAAAAAAGAAACATGAGCTTTCATTTTCTCATCATTTCCCAGTTCCTGTAAAGACAGTTTGAGCTACCTTATCTACTCAACATCCATACACCATTTCTTGTCAAGCTTAAAATCTATAAAACAACAAAAATCATATTCTTTTTTTTTTTTTTTTTTTTTTTTTTTTTTTTGGTTTTAAAACCAAAAAACTGCAGGTATTTATGAGATATAGTGTGACACTGATCACTCTCAAATACGTTCTTTACAGTCCGGATAAAGTTTTCCTCGATAATCTTCTTCCCGTCCTCCCGTATAGCCTTTTTACAGAGATCTAACGGTCTAAAATTCAATTTTACTATTTGTAAACAAATGTCACGAATACCCTATTACATGTTTTATTATGCATATTTTGG
>NW_026918548.1:0-14336 GCF_032062105.1 Saccostrea cuccullata | reverse complement strand
GAATATATGTAGAACATTTTTATATTTGAAAAGCAGTTATGTATTAAAACAACTGTATAATCATAATGAAATGAATGTAGTATACATAAGTTAGCAGAAAATGCAAATGTTTAATGCACTCAAATAATATTAATACATGAATTTCTTTACTTCAAAAATATTGATGTTTTTCTAATTTTTTCAACAGAAACAAACTTTAGACAGACTTCTTAAAAAGCAGGAGACAAAATCCAAGGGCCCAAAGGTACATTCAACTTGTATTTTCTTCTCAACATTTCAAAGGATGTTTCATGTTTTTTGACTCTTAAAGATTGACAATATCTTAGAAATCTTTGACTATTATGTAAACCTATGACCTGATTTGAATTGGTTGTCCAAAATAAAGAATAGTATCATGTTAAGTCTTTGAACAATATGTGACTTTTGAAGCCAAATAACCAAGGTACAATTTTTTTTTAATTGCTCAGACCAAAAATATGTCTTTTTTATTTTAAAGCAGGTAAAAATTTTTTAAAAAAGATTTTGACAACAAAATAATTTTTTTTTTATTTCTCTTGATCTTTGACTTTTTGAAATATAATGAATATTTAAAGTTGTTTTTTTTTTTTTATAATTTTTTAATAGAAAATTGAATTATTCTCCTTTTCATTGTGTGTTTGACCTAATATGGTGGTGTCAGAAAATTCATCCAAAGGAGAGAATAATTAGATATTAGACAACATTTCTACTCTGATGAAAAAAGATTACAGAACTAATAATGATATAGTGTAATTTTTTTAAGATGTTAAAATAACTCTTAATGTTGAAGGTCAAAGGTTCAAGGAAAAGCAACATACCCAGGGTCCGCTACATCAACAACAGATCTGAGATCTCCATAAGTGTTCCTGTGGGAATACAGTTCCCTTTTCTTCCTCAAAAAGCAGAGTAAGTTAATCTTCTTTTTTTTTTTTAAACTTTTGATAGAGTAAAGAATGGTATCTCTATCAACATGTCAGTGCTCTATCAATTTTCATGTTATACTTGGACTATTTCCCGAACATGACAAGGATTGCAGCAGGTGTGACCAGTTGGCAAGGGATGCTCACTCCTTCATGGCACCTGATCATACTTCTGATGTTTTGGAGGTCCATGTTTGCTCTGCTCCGCTTTGGTATTGTTTTGTGGTATTTTAATCTTGAATACTGTTCGTTATCTCCACATGTTTCACGTTTGTACTGGATAAATTAAAATAAAATTCTTTCAATAGAGAGGTTGAGATTTCAAACGTGTACGGGTACGTCTAGTAGGGGAATAACCTAAATTCTGTGTATATTACGTAATCAATTTAAGTTACGTCAAAATTGCTACACGTTCGTAAAACTTGTAGAATGGAATCTACACGTAAGTGAAAACGTGTAGCTTTAATAATAAAAATTAGCCAATTTAAGAGTGAAAATGTGATTGTTATACATTATATAGGATGTTTACTTTCACGAGCACTTATTTTCATCAAGTTTTGTTTACAAACTGACGACAAAAAACTTTCTAAATAGTTGAAACAGAGACACCGATCGCAGTGTACACGTACATGTTACACGTCATAAAAATCTCAACAGACAAATTAAAAATAACGTGTACGTGTACGTCAAAATTTCTACAAGTACACGTACGCGTACAAGTTTAAGATCTCAACCTCTCTAATATTTTCATTTTTTCTGCAGTGTAAGTTAAGGATAAGGTCTTTATTTCTTAATTGATTTTTTGACAAGGCAAGTTAGGAGCAAAAGTCATATACACTGTACTGGATTAATAAGATTTATCAGTTTGTTCATTATGCACATCATCAGATTAAGTCCTTAGTTAACTACAAAGTTAAATGAAATGTTATTGAGCTGCTTCAGAGGAACTAAAGTGACAAGAACAAGACTGAAATACCGACCGACAGACTATCATTATACCCTCTGCAAGCTGATGCTAAATTTTTACTCATAGGTTTCCACTGAAGTTACATGTTTTTTACAAAATGGACAAAGATGATGGATGAGCACGGCATGCAGAATGCCTTTATTGCAACAAACATGAAGGGGGAAATGAAATATCAATTAAATCTAAATCTTTTTTTCTCAACTTAAAAAAATATCATCCAATTTATTTTAATTTTCATCAATTTTGTAACTTTCTATTTTTTACCTTATAAATATAACCTTAAAGACTTTCAGTATGATTTATATTTACAGTATAATTTACATTGTAGGCCTCCTAAGCCACGTGCAATGTGTGGAGTCAGTGGATGTAAAAACTTGAAGAGGTACTCATGTTCCAAGACAGGAATTCCCTTGTGTAGTTTGGATTGCTATAAAAAGAACATAGCTCTTGGAGTTACAAAGTTACCCATTCCTGTCACATGACACACGTTCCTCTGTTACAAGTGAATGATCTTCATTTTTTTGAATGGGATTAATATCATTCTTCTGTATACTGGAGGCAGTTAAATGGTGGTGTAAGAGAGCTATCAATTTCAGTGATCTGGGCTGTCTTTGATTTATTTTGAATCCTGCAGGAGAAATAGCTGAGATGTAGTTTTTCCAAATGTGTGGTGAAAATTGTTGGAATGATTCATGAATATTTTATGTAAAAGAAAATTATTTGTTGAAAATCTTGTAATGAAATATGCATGTAAAATGCATTGTTGAATGTAAAGTCCTGTTTACCATTTGTAGATGGTTTTTTTTCATTATGACTCTAGGGCTACTTTTATATTCCCCATTTTCAAAAGGTGAGTTATTTCCCCTGAAGGGAACTCTTTTACTGTGTTTAATACGCATGCGCTATAAATAAAGTCACTTCCGCGGACGTTCTTGATGTAAACATGTTCATGGTGTATGCCTCTGTCATATGGAAAAATGTTATTGTGTTTGTGAATAAAAAGAAATCTTAACTGATTCGTATTTTTTTTTAAATTGCCCACTCATAGTCTCTTTCTGGACTTGTATTAATCTGTGTAGTACTATAATAAGGTGCTGTGTGACCCCCCCCCCCCTTACAAAAAAAAAAAGAAAGAAACAAATTACTGATAAAATGCTGATACATATTCGAATAGGCCTATTTAAAAAAAAAACAAAAAAAAAAACAAAAACAAAAAAAGCTAATTTCGGTAGTGGATGTTCTGCAGACGGATCATCATTATTTACAAAATGTGCGGAACAAATTTTTAGTTATAAAGGTTTTATGAATAGTAATCTAGCCTGCTGCAGCCATATTTTCATTGTATCTCTAGGAATTTTTTGAAGACTGATGACATGTCCATCTACAGTTTTACCTCTGAAATTGCTGCATATACAGCAGTAGTTCGTCTTCCGCGACCGATACCAAGAAACTGCGTTTTTGCTCGATTGTATGTCATAACATAGAACTTTTACTTACAAGAACACATTTGGTGACAATTAAAGGCCTATTTCATTTGAATTAACCGTGTTTCTAGAATTTTTTATTTGTAAAATAATTGATTCACTATATAGTATTAAAACTTTGAATGGAATTCTAAATGAATAATTTAATCTCATGTGCTCATGTAACGAAGAAAGACTAATTAAAATAGCATCGTCCTGAATTCGTGTTACATATGACGTTTAAAGTCTGAGCTGCATTTTATCAAAGTTTTAGTGTAGGATCTAAGCATAATTTCATGTATATTCCCGAGTAAAATACACATTTGTTTTAGATCAGAGAATTGAAAGCAGAAACACGAAATTGATACAATAATTTCCTAGCGTATTTCTCGTTAATTAACTGAAAACAATCTTTTCTCAAGTGTTATTTATTTTTTTTTAAATCCTTTCAGTGTAAGTACATGTATTTATTTTTATAAGTTATTCTTTTTTTTTGCAACATGTGTAAAAAACAATCAGAGAGAGAGAGAGAGAGACTCCGTGTAACTGACATACATGTACATCTGTGAAAAAATATATGTACCGTAATTTTATTGAATTCACAATTAAAAATTCTAATAATTTTTAATTTTCACAACTATGGTTCATATTCAACTGTTCAACCCATTTACATATTCTCTGTACCTGTACGCACCGAGGGGGGGGGAGGGTCAAGGGGTTTAGCCCCACCCCCACTTTTTTCCCAATATTACTTTTTCTATTGAAAATGTTCATTGATAGACAGGTTGCCAACCCCCCCCCCCCCACACACACACACAGTTTATACTACGGTAAAGTTATATAAGGGAAATGTAGTATTGTATGCAAAGGAACTGGTACTGAAATAAGTAGCTTTTTCAACTTTGGGCAAGGTTTTTTTTTGCTTGCCAACTTTTCCAGGTAAGAAAAAAATATTTCTTTGGCTACCCCCCCCCCCCCCCGACTTTTAAAGACGATGCTACGTGCCTGGCTAATTCGTATAGCTTTCTAGAAAGGGGTGGGGGGGCTAACAGACCCTTTATAAAATAATTTATTATCTAAAAAAAATGCACACCGTTTCCTTCTTTTAAAATTTTTAAATGCAGCGTGTAAGTTGATCACTATTTTGTTGGATTATCGTAACATGTAGTCCGCGGAAGTTATGCTAGTGTTGAAGAGTTCCGATTTTGAGGGGAGATAACTCACTTTTGAAAATGGGGAATACAATTACTCATATATTGTTTATGCCTCTATGACAATTTATAGAGACGAAAATTTTCTCGTAGTAAATATTCATTTATAAGATTAATTTTATCATTTTTTCATTGACAGTCCAAGCTTCAACATTATATAAAAAAAATACTATGTTATTACTATATCTACCTGCAAATGACCTTTCAGGTGAAAATAAGGATTAATTTTTCTACATTGGATAAAAATAGTTCTTTAAAATTCCATACTGATACTGATGTCCCCCCCCCCTCCCCCCCCCCCCAACGTTATTGAAAGGAAATTTTTTTTTTTAATTTAGTATAAGAGATTCATTGAAATAAATATTAAATCTACAATACAGAAAATTCAGAGAAGATATGTTTGAAAGTAAAACAGGCTCAATAGTATCATCAGTCCATGCTCAAGTGTTCTGTCAAGAGTTTAAAAAAATGAATACATCCGAAGCATAAACAGTTTTTTTGTAAACAGGGTAAGAGCTCTTTTATTAGGTCACCTGAGTAAACTCAGGTGACCTATTGCTATCGGTTTCCGTCTGTCTTAGTGCGTCGTGAGTTGTGCGTTAACATTTGAACATTTTCAGCTTCTTCTCTGCAACTACTAAACCAATTTCAACCAAATTTGGCACAAAGCATCAATAGGTGAAGGGGAACAAAAATTGTGAATTTAATGTCCCTGCTCCCCTGGGGCCTGAGGGGTGGGACCAAAACCACTCAAATTAATGCAATTTTAAAAAATCTTCTTCTTTACATCAAGCAGTCAAACTGTTTGCGTGATTGTAATTAGCATTGAGTCCTCTAACAAAATTGTGAAATTCATGGCCCTGGGGTCAGGGGTTCTAGTGCTAGGGCGGGGCTAAATAAGTATATAGTGAAAATGCATTATTTCTTTGAAAATCTTCTTCTCTGATCCTGGATATTAAATAAACCAACTAAGTACATAGTTATGATGAGCAAGAGTGCCTCTACAAAAACTGTGAATTTTATGGCCCCAGTATCAGGGGTTCTGGTGTTACAAATGTAGGGCGGGGTTCTATTGATTATTTAGTGAAAATACATGAATTCTTTGAAAATCTTCTTCTCTGCTCCTGGGTATTAAAAAGACTAACTAAGTGCATAGTTATGATGAGAAAGAGTGCCTCTACCAGAATTGTGAAATTTATGGCCCTGGGGTCAGGGGGTCTAGTGCTAGGGCAGGGCTAAATAAGTATATATTGAAAATGCATTATTTCTTTGAAAATCTTCTTCTCTGCTCCTGGGTATTAAATAAACCAACAAAGTACATAGTTATGATGAGAAAGAGTGCCTCTACCAAAATTATGAATTTTATGGCCCCATGGTCAGGGGTTCTGGTGTTAGGGCAGGGCTCTATTGATTATATAGTGAAAATGCATTTATTCTTTGAAAATTTTCTTCTCTGCTCCTGGATATTAGATAAACTAAGTACACAGTTATGATGAGCAAGAGAGTCTCTTCCAGATTTGTGAATTTTATGGCCCCAGTGTCAGGGGTTCTGGTGTTACAAATGTAGGGCGGGGTTCTATTGATTATATAGTGAAAATACATGAATTCTTTGAAAATCTTCTTCTCTGCTCGTGGGTATTAAAAAGACTAACTAAGTGCATAGTTATGATGAGAAAGAGTGCCTCTACCAAAATTTTGAAATTTATGGCCCTGGGGTCGGGGGGTCTAGTGCTAGGGCAGGGCTAAATAAGTATATATTGAAAATGCATTATTTCTTTGAAAATCTTCTTCTCCGCTCCTGGGTATTAAATAAACCAACTAAGTACATAGTTATGATGAGCAAGAGTGCCTCTACCAAAATTATGAATTTTATGGCCCCATGGTCAGGGGTTCTGGTGTTAGGGCAGGGCTCTATTGATTATATAGTGAAAATACATGAATTCTTTGAAAATCTTCTTCTCTGCTCCTAGGTATTAAATAAACCAACTAAGTACATAGTTATGATGAGAAAGATTGCCTCTACGAAAATTGTGAATTTTATGGCCCCAGGGTCAGGGGTTCTGGTGTTAGGGTGGGGCTCTATTGATTATATAGTTAAAATACATGAATTCTTTGAAAATCTTCTTCTCTGCTCGTAGGTATTAAATAAACTAACTAAGTGCATAGTTATGATGAGCAAGAGTGCCTCTACCAAAATTGTGCATTTTATGGCCCTGGGGTCAGGGGTTCTACTGCTAGGGTGGGGCTAAATAAGTATATATTGAAAATGCATTATTTCTTTGAAAATCTTCTCTGCTCCTGGGTAATAAATAAACCAACAAAGTACATAGTTATGATGAGCAAGAGTGCCTCTACAAAAAATTGTGAATTTTATGGCCCCATGGTCAGGGGTTCTGGTGTTAGGGCAGGGCTCTACTGATTATATAGTGAAAATACATGAATTCTTTGAAAATCTTCTTCTCTGCTCCTAGGTATTAAATAAACTAACTAAGTACATAGTTATGATGAAAAAGAGTGCCTCTACCAAAATTGTGAATTTTATGGCCCCAGGGTTAGGGGTTCTGGTGTTAGGGCGGGGCTCTATTGATTATATAGTTAAAATACATGAATTCTTTGAAAATATTCTTCTCTGCTCGTAGGTATTAAATAAATTAACTAAGTGCATAGTTATGATGAGCAAGAGTGCCTCTACCAAAATTGTGCATTTTATGGCCCTGGGGTCAGGGGTTCTAGTGCTAGGGCAGGGCTAAATAAGTATATATTGAAAATGCATTATTTCTTTGAAAATCTTCTTCTCTGCTCCTGGGTATTAAATAAACCAACTAAGTACATAGTTATGATGAGCAAGAGTGCCTCTACAAAAACTGTGAATTTTATGGCCCCAGTATCAGGGGTTCTGGTGTTAGGGTGAGGATCTATTGATTATATAGTGATAATACATGAATTCTTTGAATATCTTCTTCTCTGCTCCTAGGTATTAAATAAACTAACTAAGTACATAGTTGTGATGAGAAAGAGTGCCTCTACCAAAATTTTGAATTTTATAGCCCCAGGGTCAGGGGTTCTGGTTTAAGGGCTGGGCTCTATTGATTATATAGTGAAAATACATTAAATCTTTGAAAATTTTCTTCTCTGCTCCTGGGTATTAAGCAGATGAACTACAGTACCTATGTAGTTATGATGAGCAAGGGCCCTAATCTTCAAGAATTGTGAATTTCAAGGCCCCAGGGTCAGGGGTACCATAGAGGTGGGGGTGGGGGGGGGGTGGGGTACTTATATACTGAAAATGAATGAATTGTTTGAAATCTGCTCCTTGGTATTAATCAAATATTTTTGAAAAGCAAGGATGTCTTTTTAAAAAATTGTGCAATGTGTGGATCTAAGGGTCAGGGGTTCATGTGTGGTAGGGGCACTACTGATTATTGCTGAATATTACTGATTAGATGAAATGCATTTTTATTCCCCTACCCTGCCTATTCATGGGTATTAAGTAACCAAACTAAGCAACTGCTAAGTGTATAGTTATGATGATCAGTGGTGCCTCTTTCAAAATTGTGAATGCCATGGCATCTGGCTTAAAACATGAATCAAATTCAATCACTGGAAAGTCGTTGCATAATGTTCAGGTGACTTATAAGGCCCATGGGCCTATTGTTGTTGATGTTTACGATTCACCGGTTGTGTTCAATTGTTAAAGTCAGCACACACCACTGAGCATGGACTGACAATATACTGTGAGCGCATTTTCCTTTTGAACATTTTTACTCTGAAATTTTTAGATTATACGAGGGTTACTTATACGGTCTTCAAAATTTCATATCAAAATGTTGTAAATTGGTATCAATTTTGAGTGATTTTTCAGGACATATCATTAAGTCACGGAGCAGAATCTTCGACGTCACAGGCATTATAAAAAAAATATGTGATTGAACTTTCATTTTCTCAACATTTTCCCAAGAGTACCTGTATAGTTTGAGTTACCTTATCTACTCAACATCCAAAAACCATTTCTTGTCAAGCTTAAAATCTATTAAACAAGTAAAGAATATTCTAAGACTTTTTTGTTTTAAAACCAAAAAACTGCAGGTATTTATGTGATGTAGTGTGATATTAGTGACCCTTAATCACGTTCTTTACAGTCCGGATAAAGTTTTCGTCGATAATCTTCTTCCCGTCCTCCCGGGAGGTATAGCCTTTTTACAGATGTCTAACGGTGTAAAATTTCAATTTGCTATTTGTGGACGAATGTCACGAATACCCTAGTTTACTTCATGTTTCGTTATGCATATTTTGGATCTATGTTGGCGATATCTCGAGCATTACACATAATTTAACAAAAGTGTGGTGCGCCGTTAATTCAGCAGACGTCATTTTCACAGTCGTTTTCACGGGAATCGCATCAGAGAAAAATTATTATATTTTTGTTAGTACTTCAAATATCACGTCAGAAATCTAAATACATACCTGGTAATAATAGAACAATTTAAAGATACATTTGAGAAAATTGTCGAAAAAAATCGCGAATTTTAGAAAATTAATGAGTTAATTTTTTGATTCCGCATGCTTTTGCTTCAAATTATTTGTCGTGCTCCGTACCTCTCCATCAGCGATATCAACATACCGATAATTTTAGTAGAATTTTTTTAAAATACAGAAATTTTGCCCAAAATTTATTGGAATCTTTAATATACATATTTATGTGAAATTTCATAACTATATGACGTCTGTAAGAGTAAATAATGGCACAGTCCGCGTAATTTTTGAACGGCCCTCGTAGTTTTATTTTTTTCATTAATATACAACAAAATTTCCACTTTTCTTAAAGCAATATGAGCTGCATTTTTGAAAATTTTATTTTTATGTTAAAATATGCTATTATGATAAATTTGTATGTAACTTAAACCTTTATGATCAATTAGATTAAAATAAAGCAGAGGAAAGACTTCTATATGCAATGCAGTATAAAGTTTTATATATAAAGAAGTCATTATTGTACAGGACGACAATAATGTAATCTGTCACTGAAATAGTTATGTACAATTTTGCAACAAAAAGTTCCGTCATCAAAGTTGCAGCTTAAATTGCTTTAAGTATTGAGAATAAAATTATAATCCGTGGAAGTGCAAGGACGTGTCAATCAAACCCGGAGTTTCAATAACTTCAAAATGAAAAAAGATATTTGTTATATTTTCTTGTGAAATGCTATTGCAATATATAAGTCGTAATATTATACAAAGAATTTGAGAAAATATTCACTGCAATCTGTGTCTTTGCACCTTTAAAATTCTTGCAATATGGAGATATCACATTATCTGCCCCCACCCCCTTTTTACATAATACCGGGTAACTCTTTTTACTATTGAATTTGTTCATTGAAAGGTCATTTGCCCTTTCCCCCACTTTATCTTGCAGTAAAGTTAATGAAGGTAGGAAAAAAGGGTATTGTATGCTTCTGCCCCCCCCCCCTTAGTTACGTCCCTACCTTCAGCTAGGCGACAGCTGGTAGTTTATCGGCCGTTGTTTTGCCTGATTTTAAACTTTTTTTTCGTCGGCTAACCAATATTTTGTCTGTTGGACAAGGATTCAACTTGCTAATTGAAACATTAAACTAGTGTGCTGTATGTTAAGAATTTATTTAAAGCGTAAACTTGTGATTACAATTGGAATTTAAATTAATATACACCTCTGACACAGCAAATATATGGAAAAAATACAATTTTGTTAGTTCAAGCTAATTTTACTCTACTTTCACACACATACGGTAAAAGGGAAAACAAGATGTGTTTGTTAAACACTGATGCCCCCATATGGCAGATTTTGATAAGTTTAATTTCCTCAAATGCGAGTTCAACTCCAGTTTTAAGACCTGAAATTGTACCCTAAGAAAGGACCTGTCACAATGAATATACCTGTGAAATATAAAATCATAGCACTAACCACCATTCAGGTGTTATGGACAAGGTTAAAGTTCTTGAAATGTGAATCAAAGGGTCAAATTTAAGATACGCAGGGGAAAGCCTTGTCATAAGAAATACACATGTGAAATATTAGAGCCCTAGCGCCAACTATATATAATAAAAAGTTAAGGCCAATGTTAAAGTTTTTCAAAAGTATTTAAAACTCAAAGGTCAGGTCAAATTAAATTTGTTGGTATCTAAGTGAAGGTCTTTTCACGAGAAATACATGTCTAGAATATGAAGATCCTAGTATTAATTGTTCATATGTTATTTCCAAGGTTAAAGTTTTTTAAAAGTGTGTCAAACTCCAAGGTCGGGGTCGAAAAGTCAAAAATATGTTCTTGACAAGGTCTTATCATATAAAAAACACATGTTAAGTATGAAAGCAATAGCACCAATTTTTCTAACGTTATGGCCTATGTCAAAGTTTGATAAATCTTTGCAAAAGTTTGTTAAACCCAAGGTCAAGAGATCACCTATGTTTTGAACTAAGGATAGGGCTTGTCACAAGGAATTCACATTTGAAATATGAATTAAAGCCATAGTTCAAACCAATCAAAAATTAAAGGCAAAGTAAATTTTTTTGCGGACAAACAGACAGAAGACGGATGGACAGGACAAAAACTATATACCCCAATATCTTTGCCAATGGGGGCATAAGAAGAAAAAAAAAAACGTGTAAATATATTCTGTTAAAAAACATTATCTCGAGTCAAGTCAATTTCATCATAAATATTATGCATGAAAATGTAACATAAACCTGTTTGACCCAACTTAGCTGCAGAACTGTAGCTCTCCGAAAAATATATTGATAGACCGGAGAGCTACAGTGCCACCCATTGAAAAAAACTGTATATTTATTGCGCACAAAAAGTTGCGCTTGTGTATGGATTAATTCTTCCAAATTCTTACCTCAATTGCAAAAAATTTAGATTTCAAAAAAGATTTCCGTACTCTTCTAACAAGTACTTTCGTAGTTGACACCTACACGGTTCACTATTATTACTCAATAATGTATATATAACATCAGTTTTTCTCTTAGCTGCAGATCTGTAGCTCTCCGAAAAAAATATTTGACAGACCGTAGAGCTACAGTGCCACCCATTGAAAAAAACTGTATATTTATTGCGCACAAAAAAGTGCGCTGTTTATCGATTTATTTCTCCATGTTTTTAAAACTGTAATCTCAAAATATTATTAACCGTGTATTCCTGACATAATCTTTCACTGTTTCCACAACAAAACATAACTTATAGTTCTTTTTTATAGCCCTGAAATCGAAATCATTGAAAATTTCGTCTGTTTATACTGCCATTTTGTTTTGTAAGATACTTCGGCCCAGCGCGCTCCGTGTAGGTGTCAACTACGAAAGTACTTGTTAGAAGAGTACGGAAATCTTTTTTGAAATCTAAATTTTTTGCAATTGAGGTAAGAATTTGGAAGAATTAATCCATACACAAGCGCAACTTTTTGTGCGCAATAAATATACAGTTTTTTTCAATGGGTGGCACTGTAGCTCTCCGGTCTATCAATATATTTTTCGGAGAGCTACAGTTCTGCAGCTATTTTTCTCTCGTTAATTAGTACTTTTCTTGAACATAATGTACATCACAGGTGAGGTGACTGCAGGACATCTAAGCAAAAGTTTTCAAGGTATGCATGGATATTTCATTAAACATTCCAGTAAAAAAAAATTGGTTACTTGTAAATATTCAATAACCATTTTCGCCAATTTTTGCACCAGTTGGTGAAATGTTCATATTCTAATAATGTAAGTATTGCAAATGTTAATTAGATATTGAATTGAATTAATATTGTGCAAAGATATATACATGTAATAAATAATGTAGAATATGTTTCAGTGCTGATTTCATCCTTTAAAAAATAAAACTGGTGTTTTATTCTCCTGCTTTAAAATTCATTCTTCAGGGACCTCTAACATCGCAAATATACGCAGAAAACTAGAAGTACTGTGAGCAATGAGCTCACTAAATTATACCCTTCGCCTCCTATATATATATATATATATATATATATATATATATATATATATATATATATATATTATAATGGCAAAGTCCATGTTTTGCTTTGACCGGGAAACCCAAAATATGTGTCGGGTCAAAAAGTAACAAAGGAGGTGCACGATGGCAATATGTAATAAAGATTCTGTGAAAGTTTCATTAAATTTCACTCTTGTATAAGAGGAGTTGCGGATAAGAGATGGGTACCCCAAAGCGTAACAGACAGACGGACGGACGGACGAACAGCTAGACGGACGGACGGACATACCGATAACAGTATACCCTCCCACTTTTCAAGCGGGGGGGGGGTATAATAAACATGTCAATTGTGTTAGTTCCAGCTTATCAATAGTTAACTTTCACACACATAAATAAAAGGAAAAAAGAAAAAAATTCAATTAAAAAGCATGTAAATATTTTCTTTGAAAAAAATAATCCCAGGTCAATTGCATTTTACAAAATATTTTAAAAAAGAAAGAATTATTAAACTTGGCAATATCATGATAAATATTATGCATGAAAATGTAACATGTACCGAACATGAACACGGTATGTGGCAACGCACTTTGAAAAAAATACGCGCTTTGAAATTTTTTTTCAAAGTGCGTTAAAATTGGAACAAAATCAACGCACTTTGAAAAAAATGTTCAAAGTGTGTTAAATTTGGGACACACTCAACGCACTTTGAAAAATTTTTCAAAGTGCGTTGAGTGTACATCAACATTTTTTACCATGGGGAAATTTAACGCACTTTGAAAAAAAATATGTATAAAACAAAAATTCTAGACTTAGATTTTAGTAACTGAGAGAATCAATTTATAATAATTATATCTTTCGAAAAACTTTTTAATTTACATGTATTGATTAAACCTCATTGAAAACAAGGAGAAGACGAGTAGAAGGTCTTTCAGCCCAACTCTTTTTTTTCTTATACATAACCATCGGTAGCAAATTGAACGTGGACCCCCCAAATGTAAGCCCAAATTTTCAATTCCTATATTATGTATATCTTTGTGTGCCTAAGCCCCCTCCCCTCCAGGTACCGATGCCTATGATACACCCATATATATATGGATTTGCATAAATGGCATGACGTTGAAAACTTTCAATAAATTTTAGTTTACATACAAGGCATGCAAACTGGAAAAAACAAGTATAGTAAAACATATAATAGTATGAAAGAAAGCAAAGTATGGAAAAGTCAAAATCCCTCACTTTCACATCCTGAAGTGACCTTATCACCGAAAAATTATCCAACAGGTTCAATTTATTATCATACCTAAGATTTCCAAATGATCAAGCCATACACATGTTTTTCAAAGTGCGTTTATATGGTCGATATTAACGCACTTTGAAAAAAAAATTATTTTTTAAGAATGCCTTGATTTGGTTCCAAATTTAACGCACTTTGAAATGTTTTTTCAAAGTGCGTAATTTTTCAAAGTGCGTTGTAACAACGGTAGACCCAACTTATTTAAAGTTGTCAACATCATCATAGAGTTGAAAATTTTGAATGCAGTACATTGACAATAATTATAGTATGGTGATGGGATTATACAAAAGTTTCACTAGTTGATCATATTTTTTTGTTCAAATTATATCCTCTTGTTAAAATTCTAAGCCGAGGTTAGATATTTAATTTGCATCGTTGGTATTCGACATTTATAGAATTGGCCAATGACATGTAATACACTGTATGTATTGTGAGTGAAATGAAAATGTCAATTTCATTTAAGCAATCATGGAAACCAGGGCTAAATAGATTTGTATAAAGAA
>NW_026918547.1:0-14430 GCF_032062105.1 Saccostrea cuccullata | reverse complement strand
TTACCCTAATGCGGTATCGTAGAAATATAGTTGTAAAATCCAAATGTTTGTCACTGGAGGCAAAAATGGCTTGTTCAAAAATGTTTGAATCCTCAGGGAATTGCAGAATTCAAAAGAACAGAATAACAGGCGAAATAGAGTTGGTTTTTAAAATGTAGAAGTAACAGGAATATAATGTAAGTAAAAGATCTATGCAACATTTTTACAGTTTTTTTTAAATCTACTTTCGTTTTGAACAAATATTGTTCATTGTTTGTATATTTTTACACTTTGACCTCATTTAAATGTGCAACGTCTGTCTTTCAATTAAAATGAAAAAAAAGCAAGGCCTAATTTCCCATTATCATTGCTAGTAAAGAAAGTTCGCTGGAGCAAGTCATTTTTTTATTGAATATGTTGTGTTAATATATAAACATAAATGTATTCAATGAAATAAGGAATACATAAGCAATAGTTGAGTTACAATGAGTTGATAACTCACCAAAGATTTGAGTCACCGGATCCCACAGGCCGTATAAACGTCTGGTCACTGTAAGGTCCTGGAGGTAACTAGTGAAATCTGTTTACATGTTATTGATATACATTAAAAGGATCCCGATCCCGATCATAAATATAACGGTCATCACTACATTCCTCCCCCTCATACTTAAAAGGCTTTGTATATAAAATAATATAAAATAATAAAGATATATGTGTCTTTTAAAATATAAAAAACATATAAAGCTTATGTACATTTTAAAAAGAATAAAAGCTTTGTTTCATTTATTACACACGGACAATGAAATTGGCAACAATCAGACAATCCGACTATTTATCAGCACTGTCAATGCGCAATGAATAATTATAAAATTTTAAAGATGTTATCAAACTTTAAAAGATAATTTGATGAACTTTAAAACCTTTTCAATAAAATATTGTATAATCTTGTTAATATTGGACCTTTTTTCCCCTTTTCTTTATTTTAAAACTCTCTAGGGATTAAATGAAGCCTACATACATATGATTATTAATTCTGAAAATGTTATTTTTTAAATTTAAAAATTTGCCTAATTTAGACAAAGAATAGAACACTTGCAAATTAATCCATAGGACTTCTCATCTTTACAAAATCTCTTCTTCTTTTTTTTTTATTTGAACAGAATAAAAGACTGAATAAATTACTAGTCACTATGTGCAAAATGTAGAATTAAACATATTTACATATATTTTTTTTTTAGAATAAGTTCTGCGCGCTGTAGGTAAAATATATTTAGAATGGATCTGTTTTCCAAACTATAACATCCTAAAAGACGTATATTACAATAAAATAAAGAATATTTACAAAATTAATTCTCGTGTCCAGAATCAATCTATATCTGACTTTTTCTAAGAATTATCTGAGAAACTGGCAAACAAATAATGTCAGAGTATCCGACTCTACTATCTGCCAATCTCCAGATAATCCTCAACTACCACATAAAACTAAATTTTATTTCATTAAAAAATTTTGAAAGAAATTGGAAATGTACAAGTATATATATACATTGTTGATCATTTTATGGTCTCGACCATTTTGAATCTTGTGTTTGGTTGAGGTCTTGGTGTGTTTGTATGAGCTGAGGAATGACCTATTTCATCAGCTCTTGAAAGTTTAAATTGACAGCTTTTTGTGTTGGTGAAGGTGATCTTGATTTCGACTTCCAACAATGTCTAGCAAAATGACCTATCTTACCACACACATAACACTCACTCTGACTCTCTGATCTTACAGGACTATTAGATGGGGATCTTTTTGGTGATGCATATATTGTTCCGGATGCATTAAACGTTCTTTGTGGCGATGAACACCTTGATGTTAATGATCTTCTTCAATTTGTTACCATCGAAGTCGAGGAAGTTGGTAAGCTACATGTGCATGATTCTACTAACAAAGGAAACACCATAGCACTCTACTTTTATTTTTCATCAGAGAATTTTTGAAACCCCCGATAAATCTCTTCATGAAAACTTTTTATCTCCATATCAGATATTGTGACTCAAAGTTGACATATGTATCTATGGTATCCCAGGTGGATAAATTTTAAACTGGTCTTGAATCCAAATATCACTGAAATGCTTCAAAATCAATTTGTTTGACAAACCCTTCTTTTGTAGAGAACATTTTTAAAAATGTATTTATCTCATAGTTGTAGTACACAGTGGTGAAGGGGGGGGGGGAGGGGGCAGTGGGACTAAGCACCCCTCTTTTTTTTCCAAAGATGGACATTGGGCATCGCTGTGTAGGTTTAGCCCCCCCCCCTTTCCACAGACACATTGTATTTAAGCTTAAAATAATGTGGAAAGTGGTGTTGTTCGGAAAAAAATTCGCTAGTTAAGTTCGAACTTACCTTTTTTTGAAAGTATATAAAAAAATTCTTACACTTACCCCCCCCCCCCCCAACTTTCAATTTGCTTCTGACGCCAATGGATCTTTTTACACGCCTTTTGTAGAGAATGTTTTCCGAATATAGTTTTTTTTCTATAACCCCATGGTCAACAATTGAAAGAAATCCTTATAAATAGTGAGTTTTAAAATATCAATATAATAAAGTATTGCCCTGAGCACTTAAAAAAAAGATCCTGTTTATAACCACAAATTAAACGATAAACCCTGTCTTAAGTTCCAGTCGTATATCTTCCCAATATTTAAATATTCACTCCTGAGCCTAATTGAAAATAAAACAATTATTGATATATCTAAGCTCTATCAGCTTTTAGAAAAAAAATCTTTCAATAAAAGATGTTCTCATATATCTCCATGCAAAGAAAGACAAATATTAAATTTTACCTTCATTATCTCCGGGTGAAAAAAAATGTAAAACGGTGACAGATAGATACATGTACAAGTAACAGAAAAACCTTATTTGAATATTTTGTTCAGTTCCCAAAAATGCGGTACAGATTTAGACTTGAATCTAATTTTAATCACCTGTAAAATGTTGATTGATTATTTAGCGAAGCACTAATTCTGCCTTTAACACCTTTGTAAAGAATAAAGCTATAATTTAATTTTTTAAAACACTTTCATCATTCGAATGCAAACTTTGATCTTGTGTAATATTATTTCATTTCAAAAGAATGGCACAGATAAATTTCTAAGACTTTGGTTTCACTGTGGACTCCTGTCCTGGTAACAAGACAGAGTACACAGCCTCGGCCACCAGACTGGGGTGTGGTGTGGATGAGAATGGTCGGAGTCAGTACGTCTGTGTTCCCAATCACCAGAGGTCAGGCCTGGTGGAGTTCTGTTATAAGTCAACAGCACTGTAAAAAAAATAATTAGTTAAAGTCACGAAGAAAAATAGTAAATTTACTGTCCATACAATTACTACCTTAAAAGTAGTTTTACCAGATATTTGTATTTTTACTAGATAAGATTAGTAAATTTAGAATTGATATAAGTAACAACTCCCTATCTTAACCAGTAAAATCAAAGTTTACAAATCAGGACCAACGCTTTACGAGGTACACTAGTTAAATTCACTAGGTTTTTCTTTAAGTGAGTTCCATTTTATCAAAAAGGTACATATTTTCTTGCGCATAAATTACTTCAAAATTGTAATAATCTAAATTTGCACTCTAGTCACTGTGATTTTTCTGCATACAGGAAATTGCATAGAGGTTTACGAAAGTGGAAATTTGGATTAAACCAGCTGTCTCCATTTCACAGATGGATGTCCAGATAACCATTTCTTTTTCTCTGATCTGTACAAATGTGAGTTTAAACTTGACCAATATAAATAATGTAAGCAAGATTAAGAAATCATTCGCATTTATATGCAACAACAACGAGGTATTCACCTAAAGCTAAATGTACAAAGTAATTTCTGTGAATGCAGATAATGATATTTCTTAGTATATCTAGGAAATTACAGTATAATTAATATAGAATTTTTGTGTTTTTTTTCCATTTTTTATGTAAATTGAGTACAAATTCAATATCTATTGATTTTCTATGTGTTATTCATATATCAAGTGCAATGTTGTATTTGAAATTACTTAGCATTTATTACTGAGAGATTGTAAAGATATTCCGTAAATGTTATTTACAAATTGTGTATTTGGACCAGGCGATTGAGCAATAAAGTTAAGCACTATCAATAGATCAAATAATTCGTGTAAGTGGTCAGTGTTCTCTAGAAGTAACAATGTTGATTTTGGTCAAAGTTAATGACTTTGAACGCATCCTAAATTGATTTTATGAAATACGGAATTCTAAATTTGGCAAAAGTAAAACTTCAATTAGTATTAAGGGGGGACCTATGTCCGAAAAGTCTTTGTGTGAAATTTTCGAAACTTTGACATTTCTTTCCTGACCGCTTTATCTTAATTTTTAGGTTTTAAAAACAATACCTTTATATGCTTATTTTTACACAGGAGCACGTGCAAAAACAGTGTGAAATGCTAAAAATAGATTATTTTCAGTCATTATTGTTCTACTCCAAATATGCGCTAAAAAAAACCAAAAATGTCAAATCACATTCGAAATCAACATGTATTTAATTTATCTGACTTGTATCTTTAAAATGAAGGCAAATTCATTGTAATTCATCTCGCATGAAAAATTATAAAGGAGCACAATGTAAGTATCACCACATTTTTCTTGTCGTATTTTTTACAAATCTGACATACATAACAGGTAACATCTTAAAAAGTCTTTGTGTGAAAATGTTGTAATTTATATTTTTTGAAAGAACTGACCTCTCTCGTTAATTTAACAAGGAAAAAAGTATACATTTATGGTAAAATAAACGAGAAATATGACGTTTTCTTTTATTTTCGTACTCTTCAGTCATAAATATTGACCTTTCTGCACTAAAAAAAAAGATAAGTTAGCGCTGACAAACATCTGAATATAAAGCTATTTTGCAAAAAATGAGTATTTTGTTTTGATAAGAAATAATTTAAACAGATAAACTCTTTTCTTCTTCATTCTAATCATTCTGCCCCCCCCCCTCCCCAGTCAACAACCAACACCTAATAGAACCTAGGAATGATTTTATACAATAAAATCTACATGCACTATAAATCAATAAGTAAATATAGGTACAAGTAATATTTCTTATTTTTTTTCTTAGTTTTATCCAGAAAATACAATTAATGGTAATCATAAAATTAAACATATTTCCCTAATTTAAGCCGCTGTCTCTGCTGAATTTTATCTTAATATATTTTCTGCATTTCTATATCAGCATATCATAGAGATATTTCTTCACAACTGAAATTGCTATGAATTATCAACCAAAGGAAGAGAATTATGATATGAACAAACTCCATAAATCAAATAAAACTGTTTTAATTGATGAAAAAAAATTCTTTTTGTAAACTGTGTACGTTTTTGATTAATAACAATGTGATGCCTATGATCACAGTTGCAAAAGTCAGCGGGAAAAAAACAAACGTCGCTATTGTGACGTCACATAACGCTGCTTTGACGTCGAACGACATAGGTCCCCCCCTTAAGGAACACTGATCACATGCTGACCACATGCGGTCAGGTCACATGGGTACCGAAAAAGTTAACAAGTTGCAGAATTGTCATGGAAACCGGTTCTGGGAAATATATTGGCCGTGCGCGCCCTGACAACCTCAGTTGCGGTTTCTCCAAAATAAATCTATAATAGCTTACAACTTGTTTTCTTTTAAGGTACATACATGTAAATTCAATCATCCTTATGTTTATAATATTCTTTTATATACTTTGAAAGTTAACGCAACTGAAATGTAATATGTTGATAAAAATGAAATGTTATTAATAATTAGTTTCTTTTTCAGAGTGTTTTGTAAAATTAATAATTTTATTGATATGAGTTGCGGTTTCTCCAAAATAAATCTATAATAGCTTACAACTTGTTTTCTTTTAAGACCGATATCATCAGAGGTTGAAAACAAGTGTTGCCATCCCTCACAAGCCAAGCGGAAATCAGGCTCAAACAAAAATGTATAAAAAAACAACTACAATAATTTGGTGGAGAATCTTTATTGTCCCGGACCATGGATCTCAGAAGTGGGCGTCAGACGAATTTTCAAGGAATGCTCCCATCGGGATCAACCACCCCAACAGCACCGCCTTCTGTTAGACTACAAGGATTGATGAGGGCAACTAGGCTCCTCCAGGATACGCCGATTGTTAGAGGTGCAGTTTTGTCCTCCTCTGTTCCTCCTTCTTATTCGTCTTCTTCTTCACTAATATCTTCAGCGGGCTCCGCACCGCTTACATATGTATCTTCATCCTCTCGTCCTCCTCCTCAATCATTTACTTCATCATCATCACAACCGACTTCATCAGTTGGTCAGACTGTGACGTCACCAATGCCAAATCATACGCCGCCCAACGTAATTAAGCTTACGCCGTATAAACAAGGCGAGCCAGCGAGTCAGTGGTGGGCTCTGTACATGTCTCTAATTGCTTATTTTGGCATGACAGAGTCAGCTGCTCTCTCGGCTTTTCCCTTTTATTTAGAGGGTGTGCCGAAACAGTGGTATTTTCAGCTACCAGAGAGTATGAAATGCTCTCTGAGTAGTTTGAAAGCTGCCTTTCTTGAACGTTTTCAAACGTCAAAAACGAATTTTGATATCCACATATCAAATATAAAACAAAATTTAGAAGAATCAATTGAAGACTATTTAGCTCGAGTGACGCGTTTAACGACTGAATGTGACATACCCATGCATTTACTAGTGGGAATGGCTATTCAGGGGTTGAAACCAGCTATTCGAACAATAGTCATGCCGCAAAGCCCGGACACACTAGAAAAACTCCGAAAAATTGCATTGGTGGCGGAGCAAACTGTCAAATATTCGGAACCCGCAAATGTGTCATTTGCGACTTCCATTCAAGAGTTAGAAGACAGGTTGATCACAAAATTAAGTACACAGTTAGAAGCAACAGCAGCAGCCATTACGCAACCTAGGCGTTATCCAAATTCATTTCAAACAGATCAAAATTTTGATAATAGATTCAATGGACAAAAAAGATATTTCAAAAATTCGGGGCAAAATTACAATACTTTTCAAAGTTATGCAAACAATCTGAAAAATCAAAAATGCCAAGGTTGTGGAGGTAACTGTATGTCACGACAGCAATGCCGCGCAAATGAGAAACAATGTTTAAAGTGCAAAAAGTGGAATCATTTTGGGAGTGTGTGTAGATCCGCAATGCGCGCTAACATCCCACAATAGGGGTGCGCGCCTATCCCTGGATTTTCCAAGGATGGGCACAAAGATAAGAAAGCTGTAACCTTGGGTTTAACGGTGGCTTTACAATCCCGGAGTACAATTGACATTGGGATTGGGCTCCGTAAAACCAAGTCATTGGTAGACACGGGGTCTCAAATCACTCTCATCAGCCATTCTTTCTTTAAATCAACAGAATTTAAAGACCATAAACTTTTAAAGCCAGACTATGATGTCCTTAAAGGAGTTAGCAATAATACTCTTCCAATTCTTGGCAAAATCATTCTTCCCTTTGAAATTGACCACAAAATTTTTTGGAACCCAGTTCATGTGGTGAAAGGCTTGAATCAAACAGTTATCATTGGTGTCGATTTTATGGAAATGCATAATGTGTCTCTGCATTTAAAATCTAAAACAATTGAAATTGCTGACTCAAACAATTCTATTCCAATAGAAATAAAACGTCATTTTGCAAGAACTGCTCAAAAAATTGTTGTTCCCCCATGCATGAAATGATAATCCCAGTCAAAATTTCTAAATTACAACAGCATCAAAATGTGTATTTAGAACCCTGTGAAAATATTGCCACTAAAGAGTTACTTGCTGCAAAAACGATAGCGTGTGTTCGAAATCAACGCGGTATGTTTAAAGTTTGCAATCCTACGGCGGACGAAATAATACTCAGTAATAATACAATTGTTGCCACAGTAGACTGTGTCCACAATGATGAGATAATACCATTTAAATCCCCGCAAAGTACTCAAATAAATGCAACAAGACTAGTGTCGAGTCAAAACCGCACAGTAAACAAAGATCTCCAATCACCTTTGATTTGACTAATTCTGAATTAAATGATACTCAAAAATCGGAATTGCACATGTTTTTAAAGAACTACAGAGATGTTTTTGCTAATGATTTATCTGAATTGGGAAAAACTGTTGGGAGATGCTCTCACAAAAATTCTATATTAATTAAGATGGCAGCTTTAGTTATTATTGACAGCTTCATTCTTTGCAACATGACGAGGAGACTCTAAACGAGAAAGTTAATGGTCATGTCTTCAATGCAAAATATGTACAATAGTCAGTTCACTTGGATAATTTAGATAGTGTTTGAACAAATTCTTTAGAAAAAAGGATATCTCCGTGGACGACGGTTGAATTTTGCCAAAATGGCCGATCAAAGTTTTACATGGGAATATATAGGAAAAATCTTTAAAAATCTTCTCAAGAACCATTAAGACAGGAAAGATAAAATTCATGTGAAATCATTCTCAGGTAATGTAGATACAAATTTGTTCAAATCATGACCCCCGGGGCCCGGATGGGGCAATAATGGCCGTTAAAAGATTTACATAAGAAAATATAAGAAAAATCTTTAAAAATCTTCTTCTCAAGAACCACTGGGCCAGGAAAGATGAAACTAATGTAGAATCATCTCGGGTAGTGTAGATTCAAGTTTGTTCAAATCATGACCCCCGGGGAATGTAGGGGCCAAAATGGTCGATCAAAATTTTTCCTAAGAATATATAGGGAAATCTTTTAAAATCTCCTTCTCAAGTACTTCAAAGCCATGATTAGTGATCTTTATATGAAATCATCCTCAGGTAGTGTAGATTCTAGTTTGTTCAAATCATAACCCCTTGGGGGTTAAGATTTAATCCCCCTCCAAACTCGGTAAACTTTCATTTCTGATCTGATATTTGCTTTTTCCTAACCATTTTGCTCAGGTGAGCGCTGTGGCTCCTTAGCCCCTTGTTTCATATTTTTGACCGATCATTACCGTTACATTTTTGGGCCAAAAAAACCTCATTACTGCTACATAATAATATTGAAAATTAGCCAGGTATGGTAAGAAATATGAGTTCCATCAACAGAATTCACTCAATGTGTAGTAAAGTACAATATTTTTTATCATTTTGAATTCTAAACAGAAGAATGTGAAGACTGTGAGTTTTATTTATAGACAGGTAGATCTTGATTTAATTAAAAAAAATTAAAAGTGTTTTATGAAATAAAATAAATTTCAAATAAAAAAATTAAAATAAAAAAAAACATAATACAGCTCAAATACATACCTATTTTCACCTCCCCGTGGTGGTGAGCAGGAAACAGGACTTATTCTTTTTTATGTTGTACTTTAAATCAATCTGTACATACATACAGATAAGTAGATGTGACTAACGAAAGAGGCACTGTAGCGGTAATGTATACTTTTATATGTAGCAGTAATGTAACGTTTCTTGTAGCAGTAATCACTGTGTAGCGGTAATGTAACTTTAAAAAATGTAGGGTATAATCATATGCACCCTTTCAGATAACCAAAATAGGTGGTATGAAGCTATGGGTAATACATATTTATGAGTACATGCATCTCTAATTTTATTATTTATATGTACCGGGGGGTATGTCTAAAATTTTAAATTTAATATCTTCCATGTAATCTATTAAATTCAAATTGCCCATTTAGTTGTTAAAGGTATATCTTATATTTTTGTGATTCAATACACAATTCATAATCATTATGATTTTTACTCTTAAAATATTTATTACATACAGTTATATTGTCAATAATATGCAATTTATCCAAATTTATGCTACTTTAGGATATTCTCATTATTTTTTCAGCAGTGCATTAAAAGAAAAAATAGTGGCCAATATACAACACAAGTCCGAGACCTTGTGTTTCTTATAATGCTATTACCTATAATACAAAAGTTTAATCCAACTCTGTAAAAGATACATGTCTTACAACACACTTTGAAAAATTACGCACTTTGAAAATTTTTTTCAAGGTGCCTTAAAATCTTTGGGACCAAATTAACGCACTTTGAAAAAATAAAATTTCTTTTCAAAGTGCGTTAATATCGACCATATTAACGCACTTCGAAAAAACGTGTATGGCTTGGTCAATATTTTTGCAAATGTTGGGTATGATAAATAATTTAGCCTGTTTGATAACTCTTCCATGGTGAGGTCACTCCAGGATGTGAAAGTGAGATTTAGATTTTTCTATGCTTTGAGAATTCTTTTCTCTCTTCAATGTTAAACTGTCATTAATTTTTTTCCAGTTTGCATGCATTTTATGTAAACTATAAACAGGTCCAGTCCAAAGACTATTTCTACCTACGTAGGTATTAAAAGCTACGTAGGTATTTAAAGCTACCCAAAGTAGCTATTTTTACCTACTTTCTGCTATACTTGCATTTTGTAGCCAAATGCAGGAACGGCGCAACATGGTGAGCACACAATTTCTTGATACAGTCACACTGATGATGAATATGACAAAAATTTGGCCAAAAAATGAAAACTTCGTATAATTTCAATTTTGCATAGAAACTACCGTATATACTCGCCTATAAGTCGGTTTTTTGGGAGTCAATCTCTGGTCCAAAACTCTGTGTCCGACTTATAGGCGAGCTAGAAAAACAATGGTATCATTTGAGGTCAGCCCTTCTGAAATATCTTCTTATTAAATACAACCGACTTATAGGCGGACCGACTTATAGGCGAGTATATACGGTAATGTAAAATTGCTGATTCAGGAAGTAATCATTTTTTGGCAAAATTTTTGTCGTATTCATCATTAGTGTGACCATATCAAAAAATATGGTATTTACCATGTTGCGCCGTTTTGTCTTTTGGTCGCAAAATGCAGAAATTATATAAAGTAGGTAAAAATAGCTACTTCTGGTAGCTTTAAATACCTAGGTAGCTATTAATAGCTACGTAGGTAGAAATAGTCTTTGGACTGGACCTGATAAAATTTATTGAAAGTTTAAAACATCATACAATAATGCAAATACATATATATGTGGGTGTAACATAGGCGTCGGTACTGGAAAGTGGGGTGGCTAAGGCACACAAATGCTTTGCAAAGACATACATATCATAGGCATTGAAAATTGTCCTTACCTAGGGGGGGTCTACTTTCAATTTGCTACCGACAGCTTTATACAACGTATAAGAAAAAAAAGAGTTTAGCTGAGAGACTTTCTACTTCTCCTTGTTTTAAATAAGGTTAAATGAGTACATGTAAATTCAAAAAAATTTCAAAGTGCGTTGATTTTGTCCCAATTTTAACGCACTTTGAAAATTTTTTCCAAAGTGTGTATTTTTCTCAAAGTGTGTTGCCACATACATGGAATGGCCAACTTGATACTAATATATGTAACAAGATAAAGAGATTATAACTGAATCCCTAAAACCTTTAATTAAGGAATGAATTGCATGATCATGGATTATAACTAATAGTCTGCATGGATATTGAATCAGCAACCACCCCATAAAATTATTTCATTTATCATATATGATTATCAATATTGGTCATTATTACAAGTGATTAATCTTATGAAGGTTAATTGATTTGAACATATTTTATTCTGTAAAAAAACAAAAATGGAATGAGCAGCATTCCTTAACCATATAATTAAGCCGTCTACACTCTGAATGACAAAAGGAGATAATTTCCTTTATTTGGTGCAACGTACTATAATGGTACAGTTTTAAAAACGTTAATAATATAATACCTCATCTCCAGAGTCCTTTATCCTTTGAACTTAAATTTTTACATATTTTATAGTTGACTAAATGCATTTTAAAAGCCTGCCAATATTTTGACACCTTGGTGCCCTGGAGTAAGGAAAAATATTTCAAAAATTGCATTAATGTTGATGGTTTTGGCCCCACACCTCAGGCCCTGTGGGTAAGAGATTTGAAATCTGAAAATTTTGCTTCCCTTTACTTGTAGATGCTTTGTGCCAAAATTGGTTGAAATTGGATAATTAAGCTGTTCAAGAAAAGAAGCTGAAATGGTTCAAAAGATTAGGGAGCAGACAGACAGGAAGCACAACGTCGGACAATAACATATAACAATAGGTAACCTGTGTGACTCAGATGACTAAAAATTGCACATATAAACCATAATTAGACTCATTAAAATTAAATGAGATGTCCTTGTGGTACCCTTGTGGTTCCTTGTGGTTAAAAGACATACCTGATGATTAATATTCGTAAATAAAGTAGATTGTGGAACTCGCTGATATTTTCTCGCACATGAATAAAAGTTTGGTGTACAGTAAAGTTTGATCTATGTATGCAAAAACTTTATAGAGATGTTTCAACTCCTATCTATCAGTAATGTTATATATTTAATACATTGGTTTGTAGGAGAGGATAGCCGACCTTCAGAGTTATGTGGAGGCCCTCAAACAGGAAAACTCACAGCTGGAAGGCAACACAGCTAGAACTTTTGACTCCTCAGGCTCCAGTGGGACCAGAAGGGCCGGTACCGGTAATTAGACTCTCCAATTTCATTGAATTTAACAAGAAAAAATAACACAAAAATTATAGATATGAATACTGCAGATAAATATCAAAGAAAAAGAATTACTGTAAAATTTTTCATGACAATGAGAACTTCAGTGTAGATATAAATATTGCATGCAAATATAAGTAGGGAAAAACATTTAGTGTACAATACTTCATCACATTTATTGGTAAACAGATTGGTGATAGTGGGAAAAGTGTGAGAGAATTAGAGAAGACGATAGCCCTCCTAAAAAAGGTTGTGGAGCGTGTGCAGTTGGAGAATGAAGAATGAAAGAAAGCCCCTCACATCGCAATCAAAACTTTATAAAATTCATGCCATAATTTGATTGGCTCACTTTTCAAGAGATATATTTTTCTGTTCTGTATCTTGTCTAAATTAAGAATTTCAAGCTGATATACTTTTGAAATGAGGAAACAGTGTAAAGTTTTTGTAATGGGAAAGTTGGTTTGAAAACATACATGTATGAACTATTCTTTTATGTATGTCTTGAGTATAATTATTTAGAAAAAATTGTGTGTTTCAGGATATGGCCACATTTAAAATGGCTGCCCTTCAGAAAGCTATAGAGGATTCTGTACCAGCAGCAGACCTGGAATTGATGAACAAACGTTATCATGACTTGACAGAGAAATACAGAGACACATTAGAGAAAGGGAACACACTGGTGTCTAAAGCTGTAGCCCTGGTAGGATTAGAGGTGAGACAGGGCTTTAATAATCAAGGGGTAGGTGGGAAGAAAAAGGGGTACAGAAAGGAAGAACACCAGCATCACAGGATGATACTTTTTGCATGTAAGAAGCAAGTCAGAGATGGATTCAAAGATATGTAGGAGGAAGTATGGATCCAAAATGGGTCCACATTAATATAGAGAGAATAAAGGATGGTACAAATGAATTTATTATTAATGAAGAAAAAGAGGAAGATTTCAAAAGGTAAGACTGGGGGGGCAAACAGGATGGATGGGCAAGTATGTAAAGGTATTGGGAGCTGGAGGAGGGGTAGGGTAATTTGAGGTAAAGCAGTTGACAATGGGATTCATAGAGGCAAGAGAAGTGGAGATTCCCAGGGAATAGAATCAAGAATAAAAAAATAAGTTTCTAGACGTATTTATCAGACGTATTTATTTTTCAGAATGAGGTGAAGAGGTTGACAGAAGATAACGAGGTTTTGAAGAAGACACTTGGTCTTGAGAAAGAAAAACTTCATGCTTTGGAAGCAGCAGTGGAGGACCTACATAAGAAAGGTTTAGTTAAGGTCTTCCGTCTTCACGGAAGACCTTATAGTTATTGCTCTGTTTCTTATTATTAAGGTCTTCCGTCTTCACGGAAGACCTTATAGTGATTCTATTGTTTCTTATTATTATTATTATTCTTATTTTTTTGACTTTCTAATTTTGTGCACGCGATTTCTCAAAGACTACTGTCTGAAATTATATGAAATTTTCAGAACAAATGTGTTGTAACATGAATTTATTATATCCGAGAGATCTTTTGGAAATTCACTTCCGGTGCCAAGTTATGGACAATTTCCTGAAATTAAAATGACATTTTGTCCACGATATAACTTTAAAACGGTAAGAGATATCAAAGTGAAACTTTCAGGGATTATAGATCGTGATAGATACAAGCCAGGACGCGACCTTTTGTTCGTCGTCAATACTTCCTGTCGTTAGAATATGCAAATTGAAAAAAACGTATTTTCTAACTTTTTTGTTTTCCAATATTTTTCATTCATTTTTGGAATATTAATGGTGACTCTTCTATAGATGCTTACTATATTATTTGTTTGAACATTGATTAATCTGAACTCTAGATATTAATATTTGAAAATCTGAAGCGGGCCCAAGATGGCGGCTGTCTCTGTCAAGTCCGCCATTTCGCGAGTAGGGGCTTATGGAGTCAGTTG
>NW_026918546.1:0-14145 GCF_032062105.1 Saccostrea cuccullata | reverse complement strand
TCATGACGAACGTTTAAGGGACCAGAGAGAACACTCTCGGACAAAATTCGTCGCTTTTTACAGGTTTCCATGGCAACGGTAGACATATTGGAACTGAACGACCTCACTGCACAACTACAACCAGTGATCGTCCTTTGAGGATTCGTTTCTATGACAACTGTGAGCGACTCATTACAATTATTTTAAAAGTAAAAATCACTTTGACACATTGCAAGGAATTAACATTGAAAGTTTCAAAACGATTGCTTGAGTAGTTATTGAGAAAATCGAAATTAAAGAATTTTAACATTCCCCTGGTTTCCATGGCAATAATCGAGTATTTGAAAATTTTAAACGCAAGGCGCACAACTACAGATACTAATCATTAAAATAAAAAGAGTTTCATTACGAACGTTTAAGGGACCAGAGAGAACACTCTCGGACAAAATTCGTCGCTTTTTACAGGTTTCCATGGCAACCGTAGACATATTGGAACTGAACGACCTCACTGCACAACTACAACCAGTGATCGTCCTTTGAGGAAAGTTTCAGGAAGATTGCCCCAGCAGTCTCCGAGAAACAGCCTGGATAAAAAAAACATGCGTACAATATCAATATGTCGTCCCCGACTTCGTTCGGGGCGACATAATAACTCCTGAATTTTTCACATCAATAACTCCTGAATTTTCCCCTTCAATTCGAGCATTTCTGCATTGTAAAGGGCTGATGTTTCTTATGAGATGATAAATCATGTGTAAACTTTCTCAGTTTAGCGGGATCGTGAACATTTTCGGCGAGATGAATGTTTTGTTTGCAGTAGTGATCAAGGCTTAGCGCACTTGTAGGAGCGGATCCTAGGATTTATGAATGAATAAAAACTATGGAAATAACGTACCAATTTTCTAATTTATACTTGCACTATCTAATGAAATTAATAATATACAAGTTATAGATATACAAAAAAATGCGAAATGCTAATAAATGCAGTTGACAATCGTTATTTTATATATAGATAAAATAAAATAATTATAAAATCTAGAGACAAGACAGAAGAAGAATGAAGGTTGGCAAACTATGAAATCACATCAGGAGAACTGAATTTTATGAATGAAACTTTTAAAACGTTACTTGTAAGTTGTATATGTTAGATATGTGTATTCTAACTGGCAGTGCGCTTCAAAAGGGGGGGGGGTCGTCTTGAACATAGTACATTACGTTTGAACGGTAAGGGCTAGGGCTTTCGTATTTCAAATATGTAATCCTTGTGAAAAGAACTCTTATTGGACACGAAGAACTTTGACCCTTTGACCTAGACCTTGGAGAACACATGTGTACATCTTAACCTTTTTTCTGTTTCGTTTCTATGACAACTGTGAGCGACTCATTACAATTATTTTAAAAGTAAAAATCACTTTGACACATTGCAAGGAATTAACATTGAAAGTTTCAAAACGATTGCTTGAGTAGTTATTGAGAAAATCGAAATTAAAGAATTTTAACATTCCCCTGGTTTCCATGGCAATAATCGAGTATTTGAAAATTTTAAACGCAAGGCGCACAACTACAGATACTAATCATTAAAATAAAAAGAGTTTCATTACGAACGTTTAAGGGACCAGAGAGAACACTCTCGGACAAAATTCGTCGCTTTTTACAGGTTTCCATGGCAACCGTAGACATATTGGAACTGAACGACCTCACTGCACAACTACAACCAGTGATCGTCCTTTGAGGAAAGTTTCAGGAAGATTGCCCCAGCAGTCTCCGAGAAACAGCCTGGATAAAAAAAACATGCGTACAATATCAATATGTCGTCCCCGACTTCGTTCGGGGCGACATAATAACTCCTGAATTTTTCACATCAATAACTCCTGAATTTTCCCCTTCAATTCGAGCATTTCTGCATTGTAAAGGGCTGATGTTTCTTATGAGATGATAAATCATGTGTAAACTTTCTCAGTTTAGCGGGATCGTGAACATTTTCGGCGAGATGAATGTTTTGTTTGCAGTAGTGATCAAGGCTTAGCGCACTTGTAGGAGCGGATCCTAGGATTTATGAATGAATAAAAACTATGGAAATAACGTACCAATTTTCTAATTTATACTTGCACTATCTAATGAAATTAATAATATACAAGTTATAGATATACAAAAAAATGCGAAATGCTAATAAATGCAGTTGACAATCGTTATTTTATATATAGATAAAATAAAATAATTATAAAATCTAGAGACAAGACAGAAGAAGAATGAAGGTTGGCAAACTATGAAATCACATCAGGAGAACTGAATTTTATGAATGAAACTTTTAAAACGTTACTTGTAAGTTGTATATGTTAGATATGTGTATTCTAACTGGCAGTGCGCTTCAAAAGGGGGGGGGGGTCGTCTTGAACATAGTACATTACGTTTGAACGGTAAGGGCTAGGGCTTTCGTATTTCAAATATGTAATCCTTGTGAAAAGAACTCTTATTGGACACGAAGAACTTTGACCCTTTGACCTAGACCTTGGAGAACACATGTGTACATCTTAACCTTTTTTCTGTTTCGTTTCTATGACAACTGTGAGCGACTCATTACAATTATTTTAAAAGTAAAAATCACTTTGACACATTGCAAGGAATTAACATTGAAAGTTTCAAAACGATTGCTTGAGTAGTTATTGAGAAAATCGAAATTAAAGAATTTTAACATTCCCCTGGTTTCCATGGCAATAATCGAGTATTTGAAAATTTTAAACGCAAGGCGCACAACTACAGATACTAATCATTAAAATAAAAAGAGTTTCATTACGAACGTTTAAGGGACCAGAGAGAACACTCTCGGACAAAATTCGTCGCTTTTTACAGGTTTCCATGGCAACCGTAGACATATTGGAACTGAACGACCTCACTGCACAACTACAACCAGTGATCGTCCTTTGAGGAAAGTTTCAGGAAGATTGCCCCAGCAGTCTCCGAGAAACAGCCTGGATAAAAAAAACATGCGTACAATATCAATATGTCGTCCCCGACTTCGTTCGGGGCGACATACTAACTCCTGAATTTTTCACATCAATAACTCCTGAATTTTCCCCTTCAATTCGAGCATTTCTGCATTGTAAAGGGCTGATGTTTCTTATGAGATGATAAATCATGTGTAAACTTTCTCAGTTTAGCGGGATCGTGAACATTTTCGGCGAGATGAATGTTTTGTTTGCAGTAGTGATCAAGGCTTAGCGCACTTGTAGGAGCGGATCCTAGGATTTATGAATGAATAAAAACTATGGAAATAACGTACCAATTTTCTAATTTATACTTGCACTATCTAATGAAATTAATAATATACAAGTTATAGATATACAAAAAAATGCGAAATGCTAATAAATGCAGTTGACAATCGTTATTTTATATATAGATAAAATAAAATAATTATAAAATCTAGAGACAAGACAGAAGAAGAATGAAGGTTGGCAAACTATGAAATCACATCAGGAGAACTGAATTTTATGAATGAAACTTTTAAAACGTTACTTGTAAGTTGTATATGTTAGATATGTGTATTCTAACTGGCAGTGCGCTTCAAAAGGGGGGGGGGGGTCGTCTTGAACATAGTACATTACGTTTGAACGGTAAGGGCTAGGGCTTTCGTATTTCAAATATGTAATCCTTGTGAAAAGAACTCTTATTGGACACGAAGAACTTTGACCCTTTGACCTAGACCTTGGAGAACACATGTGTACATCTTAACCTTTTTTCTGTTTCGTTTCTATGACAACTGTGAGCGACTCATTACAATTATTTTAAAAGTAAAAATCACTTTGACACATTGCAAGGAATTAACATTGAAAGTTTCAAAACGATTGCTTGAGTAGTTATTGAGAAAATCGAAATTAAAGAATTTTAACATTCCCCTGGTTTCCATGGCAATAATCGAGTATTTGAAAATTTTAAACGCAAGGCGCACAACTACAGATACTAATCATTAAAATAAAAAGAGTTTCATTACGAACGTTTAAGGGACCAGAGAGAACACTCTCGGACAAAATTCGTCGCTTTTTACAGGTTTCCATGGCAACCGTAGACATATTGGAACTGAACGACCTCACTGCACAACTACAACCAGTGATCGTCCTTTGAGGAAAGTTTCAGGAAGATTGCCCCAGCAGTCTCCGAGAAACAGCCTGGATAAAAAAAACATGCGTACAATATCAATATGTCGTCCCCGACTTCGTTCGGGGCGACATAATAACTCCTGAATTTTTCACATCAATAACTCCTGAATTTTCCCCTTCAATTCGAGCATTTCTGCATTGTAAAGGGCTGATGTTTCTTATGAGATGATAAATCATGTGTAAACTTTCTCAGTTTAGCGGGATCGTGAACATTTTCGGCGAGATGAATGTTTTGTTTGCAGTAGTGATCAAGGCTTAGCGCACTTGTAGGAGCGGATCCTAGGATTTATGAATGAATAAAAACTATGGAAATAACGTACCAATTTTCTAATTTATACTTGCACTATCTAATGAAATTAATAATATACAAGTTATAGATATACAAAAAAATGCGAAATGCTAATAAATGCAGTTGACAATCGTTATTTTATATATAGATAAAATAAAATAATTATAAAATCTAGAGACAAGACAGAAGAAGAATGAAGGTTGGCAAACTATGAAATCACATCAGGAGAACTGAATTTTATGAATGAAACTTTTAAAACGTTACTTGTAAGTTGTATATGTTAGATATGTGTATTCTAACTGGCAGTGCGCTTCAAAAGGGGGGGGGGTCGTCTTGAACATAGTACATTACGTTTGAACGGTAAGGGCTAGGGCTTTCGTATTTCAAATATGTAATCCTTGTGAAAAGAACTCTTATTGGACACGAAGAACTTTGACCCTTTGACCTAGACCTTGGAGAACACATGTGTACATCTTAACCTTTTTTCTGTTTCGTTTCTATGACAACTGTGAGCGACTCATTACAATTATTTTAAAAGTAAAAATCACTTTGACACATTGCAAGGAATTAACATTGAAAGTTTCAAAACGATTGCTTGAGTAGTTATTGAGAAAATCGAAATTAAAGAATTTTAACATTCCCCTGGTTTCCATGGCAATAATCGAGTATTTGAAAATTTTAAACGCAAGGCGCACAACTACAGATACTAATCATTAAAATAAAAAGAGTTTCATTACGAACGTTTAAGGGACCAGAGAGAACACTCTCGGACAAAATTCGTCGCTTTTTACAGGTTTCCATGGCAACCGTAGACATATTGGAACTGAACGACCTCACTGCACAACTACAACCAGTGATCGTCCTTTGAGGAAAGTTTCAGGAAGATTGCCCCAGCAGTCTCCGAGAAACAGCCTGGATAAAAAAAACATGCGTACAATATCAATATGTCGTCCCCGACTTCGTTCGGGGCGACATAATAACTCCTGAATTTTTCACATCAATAACTCCTGAATTTTCCCCTTCAATTCGAGCATTTCTGCATTGTAAAGGGCTGATGTTTCTTATGAGATGATAAATCATGTGTAAACTTTCTCAGTTTAGCGGGATCGTGAACATTTTCGGCGAGATGAATGTTTTGTTTGCAGTAGTGATCAAGGCTTAGCGCACTTGTAGGAGCGGATCCTAGGATTTATGAATGAATAAAAACTATGGAAATAACGTACCAATTTTCTAATTTATACTTGCACTATCTAATGAAATTAATAATATACAAGTTATAGATATACAAAAAAATGCGAAATGCTAATAAATGCAGTTGACAATCGTTATTTTATATATAGATAAAATAAAATAATTATAAAATCTAGAGACAAGACAGAAGAAGAATGAAGGTTGGCAAACAATGAAATCACATCAGGAGAACTGAATTTTATGAATGAAACTTTTAAAACGTTACTTGTAAGTTGTATATGTTAGATATGTGTATTCTAACTGGCAGTGCGCTTCAAAAGGGGGGGGGGTCGTCTTGAACATAGTACATTACGTTTGAACGGTAAGGGCTAGGGCTTTCGTATTTCAAATATGTAATCCTTGTGAAAAGAACTCTTATTGGACACGAAGAACTTTGACCCTTTGACCTAGACCTTGGAGAACACATGTGTACATCTTAACCTTTTTTCTGTTTCGTTTCTATGACAACTGTGAGCGACTCATTACAATTATTTTAAAAGTAAAAATCACTTTGACACATTGCAAGGAATTAACATTGAAAGTTTCAAAACGATTGCTTGAGTAGTTATTGAGAAAATCGAAATTAAAGAATTTTAACATTCCCCTGGTTTCCATGGCAATAATCGAGTATTTGAAAATTTTAAACGCAAGGCGCACAACTACAGATACTAATCATTAAAATAAAAAGAGTTTCATTACGAACGTTTAAGGGACCAGAGAGAACACTCTCGGACAAAATTCGTCGCTTTTTACAGGTTTCCATGGCAACCGTAGACATATTGGAACTGAACGACCTCACTGCACAACTACAACCAGTGATCGTCCTTTGAGGAAAGTTTCAGGAAGATTGCCCCAGCAGTCTCCGAGAAACAGCCTGGATAAAAAAAACATGCGTACAATATCAATATGTCGTCCCCGACTTCGTTCGGGGCGACATAATAACTCCTGAATTTTTCACATCAATAACTCCTGAATTTTCCCCTTCAATTCGAGCATTTCTGCATTGTAAAGGGCTGATGTTTCTTATGAGATGATAAATCATGTGTAAACTTTCTCAGTTTAGCGGGATCGTGAACATTTTCGGCGAGATGAATGTTTTGTTTGCAGTAGTGATCAAGGCTTAGCGCACTTGTAGGAGCGGATCCTAGGATTTATGAATGAATAAAAACTATGGAAATAACGTACCAATTTTCTAATTTATACTTGCACTATCTAATGAAATTAATAATATACAAGTTATAGATATACAAAAAAATGCGAAATGCTAATAAATGCAGTTGACAATCGTTATTTTATATATAGATAAAATAAAATAATTATAAAATCTAGAGACAAGACAGAAGAAGAATGAAGGTTGGCAAACTATGAAATCACATCAGGAGAACTGAATTTTATGAATGAAACTTTTAAAACGTTACTTGTAAGTTGTATATGTTAGATATGTGTATTCTAACTGGCAGTGCGCTTCAAAAGGGGGGGGGGGTCGTCTTGAACATAGTACATTACGTTTGAACGGTAAGGGCTAGGGCTTTCGTATTTCAAATATGTAATCCTTGTGAAAAGAACTCTTATTGGACACGAAGAACTTTGACCCTTTGACCTAGACCTTGGAGAACACATGTGTACATCTTAACCTTTTTTCTGTTTCGTTTCTATGACAACTGTGAGCGACTCATTACAATTATTTTAAAAGTAAAAATCACTTTGACACATTGCAAGGAATTAACATTGAAAGTTTCAAAACGATTGCTTGAGTAGTTATTGAGAAAATCGAAATTAAAGAATTTTAACATTCCCCTGGTTTCCATGGCAATAATCGAGTATTTGAAAATTTTAAACGCAAGGCGCACAACTACAGATACTAATCATTAAAATAAAAAGAGTTTCATTACGAACGTTTAAGGGACCAGAGAGAACACTCTCGGACAAAATTCGTCGCTTTTTACAGGTTTCCATGGCAACCGTAGACATATTGGAACTGAACGACCTCACTGCACAACTACAACCAGTGATCGTCCTTTGAGGAAAGTTTCAGGAAGATTGCCCCAGCAGTCTCCGAGAAACAGCCTGGATAAAAAAAACATGCGTACAATATCAATATGTCGTCCCCGACTTCGTTCGGGGCGACATAATAATAATAATAATAATAATAAGAAACAGAGTAAAAACAATATGTTCCCCAACTTCGTTTGGGGAACATAATAAGAAACAGAGTAAAAACAATATGTTCCCCAACTTCGTTTGGGGAACATAATAATAAGAAACAGAGTAAAAACAATATGTTCCCCAACTTCGTTTGGGGAACATAAATACGGTAAAGGTGTAAAGTCCGGTTTCAACGGAAAATATTGTCTTCCCTCCTTTTTTAAAAAGCTAGAATAAGGGATAATTAACTTTTTTACACGGTATTAATATTATTAATCAATTATAATCGAACAGATCTTTTCATTCAACAAAGATTTTATGGCCAAATTGTCATTAATATTGAATTAAATATGTGTAAAATGTAGGCAGGAATCAAGAGTTAGCGCACGTAGTTCTTTAAATCTTCAATACACGAGGATGCTTACATGTCAATATGAATAAACATGCAATCAATTCATTATTCATTTTTTAATAAATTCATGTAAATATCTTGTCATATGTATTACCAAAAATTGCGTTATATTATCGCATTTACCTTTAGATCCTTTGTTAGACTAAAATATCTTATCTCGACAGTTGTGAAGAATTTTGTATCGTTCAATATTGCACAACTACATGCAACGATCTGACGTTTTTCATACAATATGATAAGAAAAAGACCATGGTGACGTACGTAACACAGACACAAAGTGACTCATCAAAAATAAATAACCCCAAGCCTAATGATGTTTTTTGAAAATGATTTGCATTATTTGTTTTTTTTTTATTTCATTTATTTCTAGATAGCTGAATATACTTCAATATAGATTGTACGTGGAATAGTTAGAAAAACATCACCATGATTAGAGTTTTCTAAGTAGTGTTTTGATTTCCGTTTAAGAACATGAAGAATGTGAGTGTAGATTATATATGCAATTATATATTTATTTTATATATGAACGCAAGGCCGTCGAAGCAAACAGATGTAATCGTTGGAATGTTGGATATCAATTAAAATAAAATCAAGAAGACGAGGTTGCAATACAACACATTAAGTCTTTGTACTAAAGTGTTACAAAGAAATGCGTATAAGTTAAATACGAGAAGAAGGCGTATTCACTCATTTCCATTCAAATTCGATCTTTGATCCGCTCAGATTAAATCGCTGCACAAATGTTGTGTAGCGATCTAGTTGGTGCGAATCAAAGATCGAATTTCAATAACAGATTGATCCACTCTGTTCTATATTTCACCTTTATACACGTTTTATCCACTTTATGCAAACGGACAAAAATCTAGATGCTCCAGCCTGTGATTAGGTTTGTGGATTTACCAACATATTAAGTCAATACAAAATCTTGAAGAACATCAAACTTATTTGATATTAGATCAGGGAAAAGTTAGCAGTCGAATGTTATCAGATAAACAACAGTAGACTGCTACTACTCACCAAATAACCCAAGAATTTCAAATACTCCACGTGTTGT
The DNA here is from genome assembly GCF_032062105.1 of Saccostrea cuccullata. Taxonomy (NCBI): domain Eukaryota; kingdom Metazoa; phylum Mollusca; class Bivalvia; order Ostreida; family Ostreidae; genus Saccostrea; species Saccostrea cuccullata. Next base: position 4,882 of record NW_026918546.1, on the reverse strand, counting down.
GAAAGGGACAGTGTTTACATTCAAGAATTATTTGAAACACGATCCCGACTCATTCATGAATATGTTAATACCCCTTGCTGTTAAGAAAGATCAATTCTTTTTATACGGAACTGGTTTTAATTTCATACACCAATTGAAAAAAATTATTGTAATTTTTTTCTCAGATGATCATTGACAATGTAGGATAGTGTCATTGTGCATACAAGAATTTAGTCTATCATATAGATACATATGTTATATTTCATCATGTTCATTAATGGAAGTTAACACTTTGCACTCTACCTGTCCCATTTGATCTTTAAGTCATATTATACCATTTTATACAAACTGACACAAACTTCTCTATTGGTTGTATGGACCAACACTTTTTAGTATTTTTCATACAATTGACTTGAGATCTATCGATTTTAAGACCTAATTAAAATTAGATCTTTGATAAGCCCCAACCAGATCGCTACACAAAGTACTACACAATTAGATGGTTCCACATCTTTACAATTATTTTTTCTTACAAATTTTGCAAAGACTTATTGTAAAAATTGATAATCCCAAAGTTGTGGTATATATCTTCAAAAGATTGTTTTGTACATGTATAATTTATGCGGCCGGTCGACCATGACAAAAATGTGTTTTTGTTAACCTTAGATGTAACTTCAAATAGTTTTAAAGGAAAAATGAAATGTAAACAGTGGTGCATTGTAATTTGGAAATTACTCAAGGTTTACAGGGTTAAAGGTATTAAAAAAAATTTCTAAAGGACGGGGGCAGATTTAACACAAATTTCTTTCATGTTTTCCAGTGAAAACCTATAGAATTCCATATACGACAACCAACTGCTTATTGCCAACTGCTGACTGCTTACTGCCAACTGTCAGCTGCTTACTGTCAACTGCCACACAAACTTGAATATATTTTATTTTTATTTGATATTTATGTGAATTTTCACAAAAAAAAAGAAGAAGGAAAAACCGGCGCGGATCCAGGACATTTCTTTCCAAGAGGGTCACCCTGGTAAAATTAAATAGATTAAATGACCCATATTTTTTATCTTATGTTATATTCAATATATGCGATTGATAAAGTACATTGTGTATTTTTTTTATTTGTTTTCCTATTTGAAAAACAATTGGTAATAAAATGACTATTTTCTGCTTCTAATCTTCAAAGAAGTAACAACACCCCCCCCCCCCCCTTCCCCCGCACGAAATAGGATTTTCCAGTTTTGCCGTGCGTTTTCATCTTTAGAAACACTCATTACATTTATATACCACCAAATTTTTAACATATGTATACGAAAAGTATATTTATCAACTTCCTCTAAAGGCAATTAATAACAAAAAATAATTTCTTTTGTAAAAACTTATTTTTCAATTAACATGCATATATAGAGAGGCCTATGGGTCTTAACAGTCACCTTGGTAACTCAGATTAATGTGACTTAAAAAATTAAAAATGGTGAGGACTCTGTATTCATTACCATGTGAATGAAGATTGTCTCCTTAAAGTCTGGGAATAAAGAAGATTTTTGTGAGAATTTGGTAATAGGTAAAGTAGACATTGCCATCTTGCAGACTGTTTGTCTGAGACATGTTTGTGAAGAAAGAAGAAGAGTTTCAAAGTTGTATTTTTCAATACTTACCGTATTAGCCCTATCAATGGGTTGAATCTTATGTCATTTGACACTTTTGCAGATGATTTAGTGCTTGTTACAATTTTGTAACATACAGTATTGCAAAAAAATTTGGTTCTTCCTCTAAATGTCCAAACGTTAAGGAAATTATTGATAGTTTTGGCCAATTTTTCATGCCTCATAATGACAGAGAATACAAAATTTAAATTTATTGTTTCTCTATATCCTTAAATGCTGTTTACAAAAATTAGTTTAATTTAATCCAGCAACATATAATTATGAAAATATATTCAAGAATTCAAGACCGACGAACGACGAAAGATCAAAACAGAAAACAATTGGTTATCGAAGCGATTCAGGTGACAAAAAAAATGAAGAAAATAAAATGGGAATATATGGTATGAAATATTCTAATGGATAAGCACAGTAATCTATTACTACTTTCATTGACTCTAAAGGATCATAAAGGCATAATTCTAAAGGAATAGCGGGATGTACATGTATATGGGTATTGCTTTATATATGAAAGATATACAAACTAGGCAGTATGTTCTAAATTTATTCTGAAGAATAAAAATATTTCATTTAAGCAAAAACTTGAACTTTGAAAATCTTCCAATAATTTTCTAATTTGTGTCCTTCAGCTGACTTCTTATTCGTCCTTTTGTTGGGTATCTGCTCCTAAAATATTGAGAAACTTTATATGCTCCTGGTGTTGCAGTATGAAATGTCAATATAAATGCTTAAATCAAGTGGTCATCTTAAAGTCGGGATAAACATGATGCAAATAATGTTTTATCCCATTCAGACTTCAATGTTATTAATGGTAATTTACTTCTTGGAAGGAATAACATTTGAAGTACTACATGTAGTAGCTAGTATATAATGCAAATGGTATAAAATACTGTTTGAGCCCCTAGTTACAGCACGTGTCAAAATACTGTATCATTTGACCAATTATATTTTACTTTGTAATCTAGAAATCAACATGAATCATGAAAAAAGTCTTTAACTTAATGAAGAAGGCAAGACTGACGAAGAATTTGTCTTACAGCAAAGACAAAGCTGGGCACTAGTAAAATGACCAAAAGACCGACCGGTCGACAGGTCCAAAAAATGCCCCCCCCCCTCCCTTTTGGGGAATAAAATTAACGAAGTATATAACCAATAAAATGTTATAATGTTTCAGATCAAAATTTAAAATTATTCATTATTCAAAATTAAATTTAAAAAAAAAAACATCAAAAGGTAAGAGATTATACAAACGAGATAAACCGACCTTCCAAATCTCCATTGCAGATATCTTCATACAATTTCATGTACTCCTCCTGTGCTACTATACCGTCTGTGAAGGAAAAAAAGAAACAATCATTTAAGATTTCATCATTGCGAAAGAAATCGCCTTCATTTCCTAAGATGTGAATATGGTCATTTTTTAAACCTTATAAATGATTTTTCACATGTATAATTTTGTTTCCTAACGGTAGCTCTTTCTTTTTCTAAAGGACAATAAGTAAAAAAATATATATATACAAAGAAGATTTGACAGGAATCCTTCATGATTTTTTTTTATTATTACTTAAATAGTTCTTAATTTTTTTTTTTGAAATTCAATAAATTATTAGCAAATTCTGAATCATTTTGTTTTCATGGGATTTGGATCAGATTCTTTATTTGACAAATCTTTGAAGAGAAACTAATTGATGCTTATATCTAATTTATATCATAAAAATAATTCTTTAAATACCAGGAAAATGAATCGACTGCAAGCAGTATGTCAAATCGAACTAAGCCAAACGCTGCTATACTTGACTCAAAAACAGAATAACCATTTGTTTTTTACAGCGAAAATTACAATTTTCATTTATCTGATGCCATTCCTTTTCATACACAATAGAGAAAGAATCCTTTAATTATATAAAGTTTCAAAATTATTGGTTGTACAAAAACATGAAAAAAAATCTATCATAAATATCTCCAAAACTTTTGGCGGACAAAGCTATAATTCAAGAAATTACATATGAATCTGCGTTCACAGTGACATAAATTAAAGAACTTTTTCAAACTCTCATTATTACTTTTAAAACAGAAACAATTTCGATCGTTGCTAAATTTTGGTAAAACGTAAGTTATACAATGTGCAATTATAATAACACCAATTTAGAGAAAAATTAAAATAAAAAGAATTCCGAAGAAAATTCTTGGATGACATATATGTAATAATTGTTCCTTTGTTAAGGTCAGATGGCATGTTCTCATTCATATGTTCTGTAAACCTAGGTATTATAACAAAATATTCATATTGTTTTCCTCTTGTGATTTCTACATTGTTTTCAATATGTTTTAAAATATGAATACACCAAAACTTGTAAATTGGCAATTCCAAAGATTAACCATAAGAATTATATAAGAAATTACATCCTCTGGTATCTACTAAATGTCTGGTCCGGTTCTTCATTTTTTTGTGAGAAAGGTACTATTCCCCATCTAACTTGTTTAAGTAGCAATAATTCAGCGACAAATTCTGGGAAAAAATTATACATTTTCGAAGAACATGTCGACTGACTTTAATATTTAATAATAAAAGTACGAGCATTTGATGTAAATAAAGAAAACTTTGTTAATGGAACCCACCATTATTCTGGTCCAGGCTTTCATATAGTTCCTCCAATTCCACTCGTCCTGTGCTTTGAATCAGAATATCCAGTTCTTCCTTGGTAACGCTGTTGTCATCGTTCAAATCAAGCAGGTTGTAGTTACAGATATCTATATCAGGAACTACCTTTAGAAAAATTATTCATAAACGATATAACATTATTTGCATATGCTCCCTCATTTTTAAATCTATTTCACCGTAATCGAAACTCAAGTAAGCCTTTCTGTTCGAAATTTGTCCACGTCTGTCCTTGCGAACGGTATCATTAAGTGAGTGGCATAAGGTCTACACTCATTTCCAAGGGAAAAAAAAAAAATTAAATTCTAACGTTTCCAACATTTTTTTTCAATAATATCTCTTTAGCTGTAAAAATTGATCAAAACATATAAACAAAACATATATATGTATTAGACAAAACTTGTGCAATGAAATATGTGGAAATAAAGAACAGTATTCGAGCTCAAAAGTCCATGAAACAGTACAATTACGATTACAATAGGAACATATTAAATACGGCCCTTCAAATCACCAGAAATCGGATCAGGGGCCATGAAGGGGGCATCTCTTGCCGACCGGTCACGCTCACAAAAAAATCA
>NW_026918545.1:0-14308 GCF_032062105.1 Saccostrea cuccullata | reverse complement strand
GTAACTGTTTTTCTCTAGTAGAATCCATGACCCCCCAGGCAGGGAGCTTGATCTGACAGTAGAATGAGCTGAAAGTAAGAGAAAAGCAGTATTTATACAGTGGATGACGTCACAATGCATAGGTAAGCACATTTTTTGCACACGGCCCTAAACAAACTTGAATCGTTGCCAAAATCGTAGTAGCAGCGTTGTGAATCGTAGTAGCAGCGTAGTGTAAAATGTAAACACAGTGTAAACACACCCTATATTTAGGGGGCTATATGTACTGAATTGACCCAGCTATCCCCCACAGGGGCTGCACTCTCTTGACCCGCCTATCCCCTCCAGGGGCTGCACTCCCTTGACCCGGCTATCCCCTCCAGGGGCTGCACTCAGTTGACCCGCCTATCCCCCACAGGGGCTGCATTCCCTTGACCCGGCTATCCCCTCCAGGGGCTGCACTCCCTTGACCCGGCTATCCCCCCCAGGGGCTGCACTCAGTTGAACCGGCTATCCCCCGCAGCCCCAAAAGTGCACTCAGTTGACCCGGCCATCTAGGCGGCTTATACTACTCCCGGAACTGATTCAAGTCATGGACGCCGCAAGTTTAATTACTTGCGAAGATGACATTTCCGAGATTGGGGCAAACGAAGAAAAATCGGATGATTTTACCGAGACGACCAGCAACGGTTCCCAGACTCCGGTAAACTGTGAAACGAGAACTATTTGTCTATGCTTGACTACCACAGTCAAAACCTATCCAGACGGTAGAAGAGAAGAGTCCAGAAACACATCCATTAGTCATTCCGAAAATGTGAACCCCGATGAAATTAATGTTACCGAAATTGCTATGGACATTTTGAACGAAATACCTCGACATTTCGCAGCTCCAGCCATCCATATAATCAAAGACAATTAATAATTTCGGTAAATTATGGAACTGTAAAATGTAAAAATCAGGAATTTACTTGTGAAATATTTTGAATAATGTGTGTAAATTTAATTTCCATGTTTAATTGTTTTATGTATTGTTCTATGTACAAGGTACTTCAAGTTTTTGTGAATTTCATAATTTTTCTATTGTGTGTGAATTGTTCTTTTTATTCACAATTGGCAACATTACTATATGCTACTGTAAAATTTAAATGTATGTATATATTTTTTATGCGTTTTCGTATTGTTTTATTGATCAGTTTCATACAATTTAATTTGTTAAATGTAGATTAGGTTTTTTGTTTACTTACTACATGTATTTGTATTTGAGAGGAGTCATATCTTAAGGTGGGGGAAGTTGTAGCGGTTTTAAATATGTTAATCTTAGTTATTTCATATAAATTGATGTCGGTTATTTTCACACTTAGTATATCTTTATCCTTATCTCTAACAGCTTAATGTGTATCTTAATTACCCCACATGTTTGTGTTATTAAGCAAATTATCATCAGATGGAGCCAGTGCCTCTGCTATACCATCCTTGTCAGTTTTCTGCAGTTTTTCGGGGAGTGGATTTTTAATGATTGGTCTCCTTGGCGTTGAATTCTTGGTCCAGTTGAAAATAGGCGGAACACTACCAGGTCTCAGAGTTGTCCTTACCGGTGTCCATTTATAGTCCTCTGCTTTAAAATACCGTGAACAAACAACAGCTTCCTTGACCTAATGTGAAAAACGTGCAATTTCTTTGATTTCCTAAGGTGACTCATAAACTGAAGTCTTGTGATTGTCACTCAGCACTGAAGTGTAATCGCTGAAATTCAGACCTGTTGCGTCTCTTGTAGTTGTATATCATGTTTAATGTGTATACTTAGTACTTTATTTTTACCAAACTTAGTAAACAGCTGTAAAAATAAGTTGAGTCCCCATATACGAAATTTACAGACTTACACATGTTACATGTATACAAGAATTTCCTATATTTCCAAATTTAATATTTATAAACAGTAATTGACACACTATATATAAATCCCATGTTGATATAGGTATGTGTTAAACTACGATTATCAATATTCAAGGCGGATTAGACCTTCCAACATAACTCCACAAGTGATGATGTGTATTTGTATGCTTATCACTCATTTTTACGTTAAAAAAGGGGTCCAGGGTCCCTCCTTATGGCTTGAATCCATAATTTCCTGACAATTTCATTGCTTGGGAATTTGTGAAAAGACAATTCTGGGTGCAAGCGACCGTTGCCGTTACACAGAGGGATGCAAAAATGCCTGTCGTTCTTCCCGATGCTGGGCGTTTTTTTAGAGCTTCGATCAACCGACCTTAGCCTCGTTTTAAGATCGAACACGGGGCTTATGAATATTCTTTGAGAATGGAGTACCCGGTATTTCCCTCTCTTCAAACTTGAACATCCAGTGCTCTTGGATTAGCAAAATGTCTATTTCTTTCAGCATCTCCTTGATGTAGACTGAGTTGCCTTTGATGTTCTGTACATTTAAGGTTCCAATTTTCATTTCCCTCTTTTCACAGTGTTGGTTTGGATCTAATTTTTGGTAAAGTGTTCTTGTACTACTTTTGTCCTTACAGTTGGGTGCTACTTCTGTTGGTATAGATGGTATAATGGGCGACCGGTCAGATGGTTGGCTAGTATGTGCACTACGGTGGAGGCTTAGTCATGCCCTAAAAAGACTGACTGTTTCCTTGGGTTTTTGGGTTATCTATTGTTTTATCTGGTCTGGTAGGGCTAGTTGCTCCCTTTCATCATTGCGACGTCGCAGCACTGTTAAGGCTTACTATGAGAAATCAACGGAAAATAAAAGTGCAAAAAACGGGAAATTTTTAAAATTGAATTTATTTTTATTCAGCAATTCTATTATCACAGAACTTAAATACTTATGGAAATAGCATGGTATAACATACTCTGCACTGTGTAGAGTTTGGTCCCATCGATGGACAGTCACGTGATGAACGCATAGCAGGTACACGGAATGTAGGTCAATAACAAATTTCAATATCGCAAGGGCATACCCTAATTGAAATTAAAAATTCAAGCTATTAATTGTTTCTGTGTACTTTGTAGTTTCTGAAAAGTGCTGCTGCTTTGAATAGAATTCGCGTTTTAATACTTAAATGTTTAAGTAAATAGGCCAATGTCGAAATATGTTAGAATCTTACCAAATATTTTGTGCACTTATAAAATCACGGCCTCGATTTAAAGAAAGCAGCAGCACTTTTCAAGTTAAGGAATATATCCTTTATCTATATTTAAAAAATGGTTCAGATCCATGCAGTGTATGCCCTTGCGTAAGTACGATTTTTTGAGGCATCTCGATGTAAAATATACGTAACCAGTACATAAAACACGACATAATTAATAAAATACACTCTCTTTGTAGTTAACTAACAATCGCACCAAACAAAGGCTATACCTTGGTATTAATCGACTATTTAAAATCTGTAAATAATATTCCGTTTAATCATAAAACACATTTTTCGTTGATAAACAATTTCTCAATTTGCCTCTCACAGCACATGAGGTACGTCATTTTTACCAGTATGACGTCATGTTTACAAGTTCACCGCGACGAGTGCTTTGTCTACAACAAGCTACATGGGATTTAACTAGCGACTTTTTTAATGCAATGATAAGTTATAATGTTGTTTATTATGCTAATACTGTTCAGCGTTGCAGATTATTTCATTTACACGTATAATGGGAACTACATAAATGTCATATTTTTGTGTGACGTCATAGTATACTTTTCCTGTATAAATTAGGCCCCGCCCCCTAATTCAAGCCTTAACAATGCTGCGGTGGTTTAAGGCGATTTAAGTTAGTGTAAGTCTGATTTAAGGTGGTGAGAGGCCTTGTTTCTTGACCTTTGCTGACGCTACTTTCCATCCTGGCTTTAGGTGTTATATTAGGCTCGTAATCAGGGTTTGAGTTATAACCATTCCTTTGGTTATCTTGGTCAAGTTGTGGGTTACAGTTACCTGTGTTCTCATTGCGGTTAGATGGTGTTTTCAGTTCCATAATTTTGTCAGTGTTCGAGATAATAGTAGTAAGTGGAGTACTAATCTTTTCCTTGTGCCTGTATGTAGTTGTAATTTCACTTGGTGTGCTAATCTGTGTGGGAGATAAGACCTCAACTTCACTTAATTCTAAGCTAGGTTCCATTTTTCGCTTCTGATGTTTTTCTTGTCTAGTGTTAATGTTATTTGATGGCGCCTGTGAGATTGCTGTGTTGTGTCCCCTTGTCTTACAAGTAGTACGTGACTGGGTATTCAGTTTTAGTTGTAGGTCCTCCACATTAGCCACATATAAGGATTTATCCATGTCTCTACTCTCATTCTTACATGTATATTGATCCCTCAACTTGTGATTTTGGTTGATTATTGTGGTGCATTCCACTTCCTTATTTATGGACTCTACAATTGTGCCCTTCTTGTCAGCTGGTGCCATTAAGTCTAGCTTTAAATTAATGTGGTCTATTTTAAGGAGAACTGTTTCCTTCATGACTTGGTTTCTCTGAATCAATAACTTCATTCCTTCTTTGTCATTATTTTGGGGTGGAGTGTTGGGAATTTGCTGTCGACTTAGAAGCTGATGTCTTTTGAGTGTGAGTATTTGTTTGTCTTTTTCCTGTACCACAGTTTCCAGTCTTATTACTTCAGCATTACATGCTGCTTATTGTTTTTCTATATCTTCAAGTTGAAAAGCCTTTTTGGATTTAGGTGCCTTGGGAGGTTTAACAGTTTTCCTCTCATTGTCTCTTTTGGTTTTCATGGCCGCAGTCTTGTTGGGTGCCTCATGGTCTTGGTGAGTGACTGTCATAACTTCTGAGGTGGTGACAGTTGTTGGATTTGACCATTCGGGTAATGTTGTCCTGACTCCTGTTTCACCATTTGTGTCTCTTTCTATGTTCGGCTTTTGGGTTGAGGTTTGGTCTCTATATGGCCTTTGTATGGGTGTTTGTCCATCCGTGGTAGTCTTGGCACCAGTCTCCTCATCAAGTGAGTACTCGTGTACAGTCTTGATAGGACTTGCTGGTGTTTCCATGTTAAAGGTCGGTCATCAATGCAATCTTCAGCTTTGTCTCCCCTCATACCTAGTAGAGATAGCTCAAAAATATCATCAGTTGTTTAACAGCTATTACAGTGGTATTCAAGTTGATTGTTGTTCCTGTACCTGTTGTAGAGACTGATAGGCATTCCATCACAATAGTAGTGGATCCAGTTGAGGCATTTTGTACACTCGATAACTGGTCCGTCCGCAGGTCTGTCGCATATGGGGCATGTTCATAGAGTTTGATCCGCTCCTGTTGTGATTGGCATTATGCTATTAGGACAAGAGAACTCGACTCTCTGGTTCACAGCTTTCATGATTTGCAGAAAGGCATTTTGGAGTAGTTTCTGTTAGATCTGTTGTCGCATCTTGAATAGTATTGCCTTATTGGTTGGATTGATTATGAGCAGTTTCTATGGAAGTGGATGTACATGTATCTACTACATTGTGGTTTGGAATGGCAGCAGAACTGTTTGTCTGGATGATTTCAGCTTGATGAATTTGCCCCGTAATAGATAGCTGGTGGTCTTGTATTGCCTGGAGTTCTAGTTCCAACTGTAGCCTGATGTCATTGTTGGAGCTGTGGTAAAGTGGATCATTCTTTACATTGTCAGTTATAACTCTATGATCATTAAAATAGTGGAGGCTATTTTTGCCATTTATCATGATCTTTGACTTAGTTATATGCAGCATGATGCAATACTGTAAGGTCTATCTTCCTCTTCCTGTAGAGTGGCTACTGACTTGGATTTTCGTCTCTACTTTAGTATTAGTCTGTTCTTCTCTGGAAACGACTTTTACAGAATATGGGAATGTAGTGTCGTTTGACATCTGCTTGTAGTATTGAGTTATCTTTTCAGTGAAAATGATGTAGGTGTTGGGCTGCATTTCAAATATGTGGTTACCCCCTTTGTCAACATATGCTATCTTACCAGGGAGATCACATGAGCGTATCTTCCTCTCGATGTTCATTTTTTGGTTCAGCTTGTATTTCTTGCGTACTTCAGTTTGTTGTGTCACTTCAGTAGCGAGATTCGCTCGTATTTGTCTCCTATCTGTAACCCTCTGGCTTCGGCTCACTTTGTTATCGTCAATAGGCCCTCTGATTATGTGCCATGCTGATATTCTCAGAATTAAAAGAGTTCATACACTAAAAACTAGCTGGTAGTACTATACTAGAAGCTCGGGGCCGCGGTATGTAAAATAGTTTTTGCACACATATATAAGACAAGGACAGTACACTTGGTTGACCACACTATCAAAACAAAGCGGCTACAACTAAAAAACTTAAAGCTGGTGATAAAATGTCTCTGATAAGGATCAGCAGTGTCTACAAATGACTTCGGGTGGTAAGTGTGATACGAAAATGACAAATTGGTGGATAAATTGGATTGGCGGGAAGGGCAGTGAATAAAAAAATTTAGGATTTTCTTCATAAAAAATAAAAGTTCGCTAGTTTTCTAAGGTATGTCCATAACACTATGATTCCTTTAACCAATGGGTGCTAAAATATATACAGGGTGCTCCCTTAACACTCACAGAATATAAAAATTTGCCACAGCCAAATTTCCCTCAACCTCTGTTTACACCGGAAGTCTGTGCAAGTATTAATATAATATTAATTTATGTAATTGATACATTGACTCCTGATCTTAGGGATTCAAAATATGAGCTCCTTAATGTTAGGAGCGGATCTCTAGTATAAATACCGCGCTGAAACTGCATTAGACACATTTCATATATTCGAACTCATTATAAGCATAACCATTCAGTACATCATTCTTGGATTATTAACTTCGCTCATGTTACTATATTCTTGGACATTATTTGGATTTACTACTTGGATTTATTTTCTGTTTGATATTTGTGATTGTGTATATATTTGTGAGATGTGTAAATAAACTGTAGAATAGATGAACTTGAGTCTCATTTCAAGATATGAGGAGAGTTGAACGCTACCAAAATAGAGAAATTAAAGACTGAGGACAAAATGTAAATACGGCCGCTCGGTCAGGGTACTAGAGATGTCGGACTAATACAGAGTCGGACTATAACTTACTCGGCGTATAACGGAGTCGGCCTATTGCGGACTCGGCCGATAGCTATTAAAATACTGAATAGCAGTGAATGTTAGGTATATTTTTTAATAAAAAGTGTATTTAATAATTAAAATAAGTTTAAATAACATTTATAAATAATTATTTTCTTTAAAAAATGTTCTTTATTAATGTTTTTACGTTATGAAATATGGGCATATAGCTTGTGTTATTTTAACCACTAATAAAATTAGTATGGAAAAACAAATTATTTTTTTTTTATTCTGATGACGTGTTTTATAATATATTGGTGTAGTGTTATTTTCATAGTATACTTGTTATTTCAACACATTGTAATTAATCATACGTAATTGTAGGAAGATGTAATTGGTTGGTCAGTACGCCGTTCCCGCTTTGATGCAGAAAATAGTATGGGACCAAAGAATTTTTTTTCATTTTCGATATGGGTTCCGACGACTGCGTTGTGTGTTCGCGGAAGGTGTCAACAAGACAGCATGCTCTTCAACGTGACACATGCAGTTTGTGGCAGCATAGAGTGTGCAACACGGGTATGTATTTATATTTTTAAAAATTACTTTTAGGAATATATAAGACTTTCAAACTTAAAAGAAAAGAACATGTTTTCTAGATTATTTGAGTAAGTATTTTATAATCAATTAATATGAAACAAGTTAAATGAAAAATCAGATGGTTTTACAATTGTTGATACATATATCACTTCTTAAATCATCTCAATTGAATTGGGATAAGAAAAAAATATACAGAAAAGCTAATATATTAACTGAGTAATGTTTCTATATACATGTTGAAGTATATGAATGAATAATGAATTACAATTTAATTATTAACTAGAATTATTTCTAAACTGATTTTATCAAATCATTAAAATATTATTTATAAAATGAATTCTGAATCATAAGCATTCTGTAGTGCAACATATGTTTCAACAATTGTAATTTAGTAACAAAACATTGGTTTTTTGATACAATTATTTTTTTTGGTTCGTTGTATCAAATGGTTAAGTGAAGTGAAAAGAGAGTTTGTTATTGTTGTGTTTATGCAAATAATTTAAATAGCTACCAAGAGTCTTTAAAATTAAATAAAGATAGTACTATACATATTTGTATAAAAAATAATAGTTTTTAAAATAAATCATATTTATATTAATTAAAATTTATGCAACTGTGAAACCATTGACTATTATCAATACCAAGATATATGGTCAACGAAGAACAGATTATCAGGGACCAGAGGCAGAAACAACGTAGGAAGGAGTGCCGTCTCCAACAGACCTGGTGGGAGTACGAGGATGGACAGAGAACGGTTTCTCAGCTACTCAGCGAGTGCGGGAAGATTTATGGGCCATCCAATGACTAAATGAACTTCTGTGTATAAGTAATGTGAAACGTGCCTTTTCAAGAACTTCTGCATTAATACCTGTGCTGTGTCAGTGAAGAGTGCTCACCGGTGAACTTCTTTGACAATGTGATTCCTTAATAATGAACACATGATGGACTGGAATTTTTGTGCAAATTAAATTAAATATCTCGTTTGAAAATATTTCATTTATTATCATTGAACTTACATATGCTATTCATTATTGAACATGAAATATTTAAAAAAAATGTTAATATTGCTGATGATGTTGAAAATAGTAACTGTTATACATATGCTGAAAACAAATAAACCTGATGATCATATGTATTGTTCTTTTTCATTTTGGGTAGTTAATTGGCATAATAATGATTGAAAAGGTCTTTATTTTTCACTTAATAAAGTGTGCCATCATGTATCCAACAGAAGTATCAGAAGGATATATTTGAATATTACAGCAAAAGGAGGAGTGATGATTTGAGAATAGAAAACAAATAGAATGGGCCTATAAAGAAAACATAAACTCCAAATATATGACTTATAATTTATTAATAACAAAATGAGTAGTGCAGCTTAGAAAAAAAATATATGTATATATACAGGAAAAAAAACAGACCCCCAATATATATAATTTAAGTATGCAGCACGCATGTCGCATACAGGTACGATTTACATTAATTAATCCATTATTTTCATAGAGTAGTGTGACTTGCCGATGTATTATTAATCATTCAATATCGGAGGTTAAAAATTAATCTGCTTCAACTTATAAAAAGTAGGTAAATCACGTAGATATCTTACTGTTTTTAGCGGTAGGCCGACTCCGTTATAGGCCGAGTATGTGTAGGCCGAGTCTGTTGTAGGCCAACTCTGTTATAGTCCAAGATCTCACGTGATCCTCGGTCAGCGCTACATAATCTTTGACTCATCACCTCACTGGTCAAATGTTTATACTTTCCCAGGTTATCATTTTAACTGCTATTTAGTATCTTTGTTTATTTATGAATTAGTTATAGATTTGCATCTAAAACGAAATCGTGTTTTGTTCTTAGTAACAACATTACAGTTTATTTAGGGGTACGGGAACATTCCCGCTTACCAGCTTACAGAACTACTATAGGCCTAACTATTGTGTACTCTGAGATATTTGACGACTTAGAAAGACATTAAAAAGGGAAACGTTCCTGACTTACATTTATATCAGTTTCTACATTAAAAGCATTTTTAAATACTAAATTAAATAAAACATTTAAAGACATTTTGCCATTTCGAACACGAAATAATCATTGTACGAGTCATACGATAAAATGTTATCTCGTTCCTATTTATTTCGTAATAATGAACAGAATTTGTGCCGTTTTCATAATTAATCGTATGCGACAAATTATTATTGCAGTAAAAGATTCTGTCCCTAGTCCTCATTATCGAGGACTAAGAGGTGCATGCTTATTTAATAATCTGGTACAGTAACCTATAGGACTTCGACGTGACGGAAAGAGGGCGCGTTTAGTCGCGCTGATGTTTATATAATGAGGTAAAGCTTTCTAGCTTGGGAGTGCGGACGATTTCTTCTTCCAGATGGTTGCAATTTATCTCAGTGCACACAAAGAACGAGTTCTTGAGTTGGTTTGTCTTTGCGTTTGGTTTTTCTACAACTCGGCTGTTATTTGATTATTCCTTAGACATGAGCTCCTAAATTCTTCCGGTGTGATTTTTCCAGTGAAGAGTTTTTTTCAATAGCATAATTTGTTCTCTGTTTCTCTGACTTTTGAAAAGTTGGCAGAACAGTTTTTGGAACATTTTTCCGATTTTTTCTTCCCCTTTATATTTTGATTTTCAAATGCATGAAAAACATCAGTGATGCGATTCCAGACGTCATTGTCATAAACCGCAAGGCTAATGTGAACTTTTTAAGAGTTCTTCCACTCCATTTTCAAAAAAAAAAAGAAAAATAATTTAAGAAAATAAAAAGTATACAATTATTTTTTTTTGTTCGAGGACAGTGCATTTGTGCTTAAACAATGTATTATTATAAACACATGTTTGACAGACTGGATAAGAATCAGCTGACCAGGAAGCCAATATAGCCAACTAGTATATGAAAGGAAAATATTTTAAAAATTGATTTTGGTTTCACAATTGTCATCTGTCTATCTATCGAGGTAAACATTGTCTTTTCTGCTGCTTTGAATTTTCGAAATGTTTTATAAGGTCTGTTCCGTTCATCTGTTGATTTAGACACACATACTTTGAAACCTGCAAGTGTCTATGGGTGTCCACTTGTCTGTACTGTCCCGTCCTTCCTAAAGCTTTGTTCAAATCCTTAAATTGTGTGTATATAATCATCCCAAGTCAAGAGTTTCTGATCCGCTCCACTCCACATAAACCTTTGACCGAATAGGGTAATTTTGACTGGGTTTTCTGTCACGCCATCTAGTGAGATCACATATGTTGAACTCTCCTGACCTCTGCTATTAGCCAATCAGAGTAAAGGAATTCAACAGAGAATTCGAGATAATATTAGTAGTCGGTAATAAATTCAATATAACTCAACTAAAAAACTAAGACAAACCTTTACAAGGGTTATTTAATGAAAAATACCTTAACCTTTGGGACTAATTCTGACGTGTTTTTCTGATAACGATGTAGTTTCAGTTTCAATAAAAGTGATTTTGATTGGTTCATGCAAACTGGCATGAGGCCATTTAGAGAACGCATTTCTTACCCCGTCAAACTTAGCCTATTCGGTCAGGGGTTTATGTGGAGCGGGGCGGATCAGAAACTCTTGACTTGGGAAGATAAGTGTATATGAGACCTGTCAGGGCTATATTCAAATCTAACAGCGGCTGTTCCAGTTGATTGCTTGTTTCAAAATATGATTTAGCGATTCTACATTGTTGTAAATCCATGGGCTATCAACGAATCCAGATGCCATCGGCTTGTTCACTTTGTCTTTGAAATACGATTTTAGTTTGTTTTTGGAAATATTAAAAAAAAAAATCAGCTCTCGGCCGACATCTTCAATATGCTCCCACTTTACCTTAAAACAAATGGTATCGTATGCTGTAATTAGCCCGCCATCTCCATATAATAAATGTAAGTTTTTGCGTCTGTCTAATCCGTCAACGCAATCATCAACACGCTTTTGTTTCCAATTTTGATAAAGATTTCTTTTAAATAAAAGATATTGTGAATTTGGGAAAGCTGTTGTAATTGCTTTGTCAAGAGTTTATTTCTTCGTTAGAACCAAGAACATGTTTAGTTGTGTCATTATCCGATAATTTTGTCCTCATATGGTTGAAAAAATTGCTACAAGTTTCAAAGTCAGTGTTGTCATGAATGTAAAGGGGACTTAAACATATTGGAAGTTCCCCAGTACTTTCCATTACAACACTGGTTTGCTTGTAGCAGGTCGCTGTCACATGTTTATCGCAGAGGTTGAATGTCTTGTCAATGCCTAAAGGGGATTGTCCCGAGCAGCACAAGTTTTTTTATGTCTGTCATTTGGTCAGTATTATACAGAACAAGACACGGTGCCTTCCTCTGATGATAGACTGAACAATCGTACAACCATTTTGCGACCTGTTTATCAATTTTGGATACATGGTCCGCGATATTGCCCCTCCGTAAGAAATGTGTCTGATCGCTTCATATTTTCCTTTTTTATTACGATTTTTGTCATAGATTTGTTTTTTACTTGACGGTCCTTGCAATTAATCATATTTTTCTGTCAGTACATTGTACACATTCCCAGGTCTTTTACTATTCAAAATGTTAGACATTTCTTGCATTCCGGTCACAGATCAAGTTTGAATTTTGCATCGCTTCAATTGATTTTTGACAGAATTATGCCATTATGAATATTTTTCATAATCGTTTAATTAAGATCGGTTCGAGCTGCGATACCTTCCGATGGTCGACATAAATATGAGGAAATATGAGGAAAAGACAGAAAAATGGTTAAATTTTCATCTTAATGCGAAATATTTTTTTTAGTTTTAAGGCATTGACAACCTAAAAATCATGCAGCTTTACCTGGACATGACTTTTGTATATTCTAAAATGACACCTTCAAGAAAAAGGGGAACCCGGTTGGGGACATGTATTGCTTATGCAATACTCTCAGAATGCTTGTTTGAGGGTTTCTGATGTTCTCGTATTTCAAATCACCTATTGGTGTGCACCTAGTTTTGTAAGCATTTTGAGTATAGCACTGACATCTACTGACAACCCAACTCCGCAAATGGTGACTTTTAAAGCCTTGTCACTAGGGTTCTCAAGCCCAGCTGTTGTAGACATCAACATGAAGGTTCTTGAAGTCGAATCCCTGTTTTGTTTGTCATTGAGATAGATTTATTTCTGTTTAATCCAATGGAATGAACTTTACACATCAACAAAACAAATAGTGTTACATTTTATATTATTATACTTTCATTTTAAATACTAAAATCTGATTGGTTAAGACGCAGTTAACAATCCGTATGTAGGAAACATGCTTGCGAGCCAGAAATAGCGAAACTTTATATGATAAATGACTCTAATTTGAGTTTCAAACAAATAATAAGGAGATAAGTGAACCGGTGAATGTGAAAGCTTTCCATACATGAACGTGAAGACGATCGACGGAGTTCTTTTTTTGCTGACGTCCTAAGTCAATAAGACATTCAGTATAATAAAATTAATGGTGCCTGACACCCCTCGGAAAACCATTGTCAATGGTTTTCCTTAGGGTGTCAATTTCAAATGTTACCCTCTAAAACAGGCACCATTTACATGTATATGTATTTGCTTTAAATTTCCAGCGAGTAATATTACAAAGATGGACATCGTCTACGAACTTTTTGAACAACCCTCGTATTGACAAAATTGTACTTTGTCGAAAATAATAAAACAAATGTAGTCCTTTTATGGTCAATATTTCTTTATTTGTTATATTATTATTTCTTCACATTTTAAAGCAAATCAATCAACTGATAGAACTCATTGCATACAAAAAGTATATAAAGATAAATAACAGTATTCAATCTCGATGCAAATAAATCTTTCATATAGTTGACAATTCAAAAAACATCAATAACAGCATACTTACATGGAATGTGGCTCTTGATCGGGTGATGTAATTTCTGATATGCACATGATGCGTGCAACGTGGATAGTCTGATGACCTGAAACGGGTGTTCGTTCTTGGGTTAACATCACTAATGTTGCAGTTATGTTATTTGCTTTATATCTTAATATTTGTTAAATGTTTTGCCCCAGTGACATGAGAGCCTGTATTTACACGGAGGGAGGATAAACATTGGCATTACTACGTATAATATGGAGTAATCCTTGGCAAATAGTGTTTAAAATATACCCAGAGTAAAGTTGATGTTCAATCACCGATAATTACTATGATATATATATACATTGCTGGAGATCTGGGTATTTTATGTGTATGCACCGTTACGTGCCACTAAGAATGGAGCTAGGGAATTGTTAATTCTTATCCGGGCTTTTTCAGCTGCATTGTTTGATAGCTTGTGTCTATAGTAATTTCTTGGGAGGATCTGGGACCATATGAAACGTGTGTTTGGTAAAAGGACTTTCAGTTTAACAAAACCTAGACAATGGCGTAGTGTCTATACTTTTGCATCCACAGTGTATCAATACAAAATCAGGATGTCCCTTCTGATCAACGTGATGATTTACTGTGGGCTCTACATCTTCCCATACCAAGTCACTCTTACCAAACCAAAAGACTGTTATGTTATGCTGTTGAACTTCTAGTTGAGTGTTTCCACATTGGTTATCACTCAATTCTAAAATACAACTTAACTCATATCGAGTTAAGTTTGATTAACCTAATAAGGTTTGATTAACATGACTGATGTCCCGGATGTCACTTT
>NW_026918544.1:0-14189 GCF_032062105.1 Saccostrea cuccullata | reverse complement strand
AAACACAGACAGTCCTTACTCAAACGGAGAAAATCGAATTTAGGAAATTGAACTAAAAGCATATAGTGACGTCTTGTGCAGTCTACAATAGACTCATTGCGTAGCATAATTTCACAACTTTTTCATATTCAAAATATTTGTATTTTCCTTTCGATTAATTCATTTCTTCTCATTACATTTATGTACATATATATCTTTTTTGTAACGTATTTGTTGTATGTTTGATTCTAATCTCCGTAATGGGGGAAATAAAAGATGAATGAATGAATGACATAAAAAACAACTGCTTCTGAAAAATAGATGGAAATGTTCATATTTTTAAAAATTATTTTGTGATTGATAATCCATCTATTTTTTTTTTTATGAAGCAGAATTAATTTAAGAACTTCTGTTTTGGATTTTTTCTGTGACTTGATTATCGTAGATAATTCGATAAATCCACCAGAACTCGATTTATTGTGTCAAATATGAATGCCCTATCATATGCCATTCAGAAGGTATCAACAAAGTTGATTTTTTTTAATTAGGTCAATCGTGAAGGCCAAAGGGGTCAGAAATCATACCTTGTTCAAACATATTGTCACAGGTAGTGCACATGTCAAATATGAAAGCCCTATCTCTTCTCAATGAAAATTTATAATAAAAAATTTAAATGTTTGAAAAGTAGGTCAAAGTTACAAGATAAAAAGTCAAAGTGTATTTAGAGAGGTCTGGTCTTGTTACAGGCAATACACAGGTTTAATATGAAAGCCCCATCTTTTCTCATTCGAAAGTCACGACCAAGGTTAAAGTGTTTGAAAAATAGGTCAAACTTCAAGGACACGAATTAAAAATCATATTGTATTTAGATAGGTCTTGTCATAGGTAATAACCATGTTTAATATGAAAGCCCTATCTCTCTTCTCATTCAAAAATTGTGGCCAGTTCAAGGTAATGTTTAATTTTTTGAAAGGTAGGTCAAACTTCAAGGTTAAGATCACGGGGTCAAAAATCTAACGTACATGTACTTAGAAAGGACTTATCACAGGTAATACACATTTTAATTTGAAAGCCCTATCTCTTCTCATTCAAAAGTTGTTCATTGAAACGGAAGGTTCACATAGGATGTGACTGTAGACAAGGGATGGGTTCTCTGTCTGATACTGAGGCTACTACTGGTGTTTCCGGAGTGTCCTGTATTTTTGACCTATTAACGATTTATTTTCTTGAATGGATTTGTAAGATCTAATACTGTTTAAGATTTTTATGAACTTTTATCAATTTTAGCCATTATAACACATCCCAAAGAACTATGGAAGGGAATTACCGCCAAAAGTCTATGTATCTTGCTTTTATTCTTATTCTGACTACTTCTTTATGCTTTGTTATTATTGTAATTATATTTCACTTTATTGTTTTCATATTCGTCTTTATTACATTTCACTTTGACTTTTATCCTTCTTCATTTTGTCCTTACTTCTATGTTGCTTTATTCTTGTAAATTCATTTTACTTTCTTTTAAATTGATACAGTTTCTTAAATGATTATCTCTATTACGAACGTGAATTCAATCACACAAAGAATGAAGCATATTCAATGAAGACGAATACAAGTTGTCAAAATTTAGTGCCGCATTATAACGCTAGGTGGAAGGGGTGTTCGCTACGAGTGTTGGTAAAACTAGGTAAGGAAACCCGGGCCGGGGTTATTCGAGATTTTTCAATTTTCTGCCTTAATACTTTATCAATCGAACTTAAATTTTCAAATGATGTTTGTTATAAGTTCAGGTATATGTACCCGATAATGCCATTCCCTCGGAAGATGGTAATATTTCCCCTAGAAGACTGACTACATAGTGATGCTTCCTTCGGAAGACTATACAGTGAGACTTCCCCCGGGAGTGTCAATATATAGCTAGTCTTCCGTGGGAAATCTTGCTGTATATAGCAATTCGTCCCCCTTCATAGCAACCCCTTCCCCGAATAGTTTATTTTTAAATCGTAGAACAATGTTTATATACTAACGTTTTTAAAGAAAACTTATCCGTCCTATATGAATAAATGTTTAAATGATATCATTTTAATAGTGGTTAATAATTAAATCATTTTAACCATTTAGTTAAACATAGATAATCTTCACGAGTACAAATGGATAATGACTTCCTTCTCGCCCCCCCCCCCTCCCCCGATGCAGCCCTCCCCCCATCCCCCGGGAGCAGTCGCCTGCGTGGCACTGGGGTTACGGCGTCTGCTCTAGAGTCACGAAACAGAGTAGTAAGAAGTCGATCAATACGTCGTGGGTTCGAATCATAGTCCCACTATGGGACGTGGAGTTCGGTCCTTCGGATGAGATCTAGACCGTATTATCCGAGGTCCCGTATACCAGTAGATGCTGGCCTGAAAAAAGATCCCTCACAGTTCAATGGCTATAAGTGCCGGGTATATAGGACAAATTTGCAGCTCTCCACCGGCAAGAGGTGGCTTCTCCATTTGAGTTAAAAATTCTCCAATTTAAAGGGACGTTATACAATGTATCACACCCCCAAGTCTCAATATATATACTGACTTCCGTCGGTACGACATCCTATGGGTTAAGTTTCACCGCATGCGCGGATCTAGAGGGGGGTCGGGGGTCAGGACCCCCCCCCCCTGGAATTTACAAGGTTAAGAAATGTATATACTAAAGCAAGAAAAAAAATACCTTGGACCCCCCCCCGGTAAACATGAATATGTGTGAAATGGGAATGAAAAGTGAAGGATTTGAGGCAATAAAAGTCATAGACTACAACCCCCCACCCCCACCCCCAACGAAATAGGATTTTCACGTTTGGGCGAGTTTAAGTTTTTTTGTTTGTGTGTTGTTGTTTTTTGTTTGTTTGTTTTTTTTTTTTTGCTTGTCAAGAAATTTCTGGGATTGGGTTGTTTTGACAGGGGTGGACCGCCCCCCTAGAAAAAAATTCTGGATCCGTGCCTGCACCGGTAGAGGGGAGGGTGGCCACGAAACATTTTCCTAAACGTAACAGACTTTTTACTACTGGCAAAGTTCAGCGAAAGGCTTGTTGCCCCCATCCCTTACACTTTTTGTTGCAGCACTAATAGTCAATTTATACTTTAAAAGTCATGTACTTAGTGAGTAATATTTGGTACTGAAAAAAGTTACTAAAAATACTATTTCAATATAAAATATTGTAGCAGAAAAGAAGACCGGGGAGTTTCTAGTATGCCTGGGGTGTAGCCTGGTTCCGACTTCGCGCCTACCCATAACGCGCCTCATGCACTCCTTTGCAAAGCCCCGTCCCTAGAATCACACGCATGAGCAGTTACTATTTGTCGTGAATAAAGTTCAGTTCAGTGGAAGGTCCTGAAAAACAACTCAATTTAGAAGGGTAAATAGTATCAAAATATTTAGCATTTTATGTCAATTAAACTGGAATTCAATTATCCAACAAATAACTTTAATAGAGTTATATTTTTCAGGCGAGATAACAGTGACGTAGCATCGTTTTTGAAAATTCAAGCTACCTGGCTGAAAACCACTTGACAAGCAAAAAAAAAAAAAAACAAGGAAATTGTCCAAACTTGAAAATACAAAGGCATCGGAACCGGGGAGGGGGAGGGGGGCTTAGCCCCCACTTTTCTTTCCAAAGATATACTTAGTATAGACATTGAACATTGCTGCGTAGGTTTAGCCCCCCCCCCCTTTCCATGGACACGATGCAGTATAGGTTTAAAATGGGGAACGTGGTGGCACTGAAGTTCAACACCCCCCCCCTTCCACGAAATAGGATTTTTGTGTTTGGACAGTGGACATTTCTTTTTTTTTTTTTTTTTTTTTTTTTTGCCTTTTGAAGTTTTTTTTTTTTGAAGGTCTAAAAAATATTTCTTACACTTTGCCCCCCCCCCCCCCCGGGCCCCAACTTTCACTTTGTCCGACGCCATTGAAATCCTATTTCGGGGGCGGGGGTGGGTTTTGGGTTAGATTCAACTTCTTCTATAGTATCAAATTTAAATTTTTCCCTACTATACTACATTAACCTTATTTGACCCTTATCCTTACAAAAAATGGGTCGGCCCTTCAATGATCATATTCAGTAAATTATATAAAGTTATGTCTGAAAAAAGAGACCGCTATTCCTGTGTGCCCAGAGAAAATAAATATAGAGTTTCCATCATTGGATCAGGTGATCGGATTCGGCCTTCAGAAGTTCGATTGATAAAGTATTAAGGCAGAAAATTGAAAAATCTCGAATAACCCCGGCCCGGGTTTGCTTACCTAGTTTTACCAACACTCGTAGCGAACACCCCTGCCACCTAGCGTTATAATGCGGCACTAAATTTTGACAACTTGTCTTCATTGAATATGCTTCATTCTTTGTGTGATTGAATTCACGTTCGTAATAGAGATAATCATTTAAGAAACTGTATCAATTTAAAAGAAAGTAAAATGAATTTACAAGAATAAAGCAACATAGAAGTAAGGGCAAAATGAAGAAGGATAAAAGTCAAAGTGAAATGTAATAAAGACGAATATGAAAACAATAAAGTGACATATAATTACAATAATAACAAAGCATAAAGAAGTAGTCAGAATAAGAATAAAAGCAAGATACATAGACTTTTGGCGGTAATTCCCTTCCATAAAGAACCAGGATTGGACTGCTTCTAATTAATGCTAAAAGTCATCTGAATGTAAGTAAATCTTTAAAATAAACATAACCATCGAATCAGTGTGGTGAATTAAAAATGTGTGAACTATCAATATTATAGACAAGATCGAATGCACAAATTAAAATCGATGACTATTATTAATATCAAAAAGGTCTTCAACAAAGTTGCTAAGTATTATTATTCTTATCTTATAGACAGTTCAAATATTTGAAATAAAATTATTTATTTGTCCTTTATATGTGGGAGTACCATCCATAATGCATTATATATTAGTTATTTACAGACAGACAGAAGGTCAGGCGACGTACATCATAGTATTGTGTAAGCTTTTCTTGTCTCTGACCAGTAGAGCTAAAATTAAGTAAAATAAATCTAAAACTTCTCCTGATGTCCATTTTTAAAAAAAAATCTATGTCCTGAGAATTAGAAACAATTTTTATCTTAACTTTGATATTGATGAAATTGTAAGGTTATATTCTTTACTTTTTTGCGAAATTTTCTTCCAAAAATACTTCACCTCTCTTTTTATGACACCCGCTGACAGTGAGGGTATTTTATTTATTTATTTATTTATATTTTTGAACCGCAAAGTTGGGACGTGTTTGCTGAAACACCCTGCATTTTACCTTTCAAGTTTTGACGTACGTGTCTAGCTGTTTGTGCATTATCATTCCCACTGTCGTGATCCCGTGCCGGATTGGACAAAACAAGATGGCGGAGGGAACAAATCGAAAAAGGTAGGTACCTGAGATTTCGGTAAATATCCCCCGTTAACCGTCAGATATGCTTGATTCGAAAATACTGTCGAATTCCTAGTAAAATGTTTATTAGTGTGTTTAATTGCTACTTTTCCTATCGTCTCTTAAACTTGAACATTTAACGACTGAAGACTGCAGAATTTCTCCGATTGAGTTTGAAGCGGCATGGAGTTGTTTTTTTCTTCGATTTTGACAGTTTAATGCATCCAGCAGCAGGAATGTGGCTAAGAAATGATACTTTGGAGTAATTCTTACCCGTTGTTATATGTTTATTTGTTATAACCCATTTTATTATAAAAATATTTCGATTTAAAAATGTTGACACGTGCTGGATTGGAATCGGTTAATATTAATGGAAATTGTGCCGGATTAGACTGCATTTTTGGTGCCGGATTGGATGTTGTTCATGATAGTCAATTATGAAATAACTTTTTTCTCTTTTATTTTTTAAGCTATGGATGCATAGTTCAATGAAATACCAGGAGGAATTTAATAAAGCTTATCTAAGCATCTGCACTCAGGATTTTGTAGAGATGACACTTCATAAGCACATATAAGAATTGACCATGAAGCAGCAGAGAGGTATCGATGCATTATCCACGGCAGCTGCTACAGGTGGAAGTTCAACCTACGACGGTACATGTACATCAAAAACAGGCATAGAGAAATTCAGAAAGTCCGAAGAACAGACACTGACCAAAATATTTTTAGGATCTTAGATAGGTATATCTGTGATTATTTCAAATTCAAAACAATTGTACTGATTTCTCTCATTCATATTGATTTTTTATATTATTTTTCTTTCGCGCATTTTACTTTTTTGTTTGTTATGTTCATGACTGTTATTTTATTAAATTTTAACAAAAAATGTCAGAAATTTTCTTCGTCTTTTTTGAATATCTCTTCCCCGTAGTAAATAAAGGAATGCCTTTGTAACCATCGACACTTTTTTCTAGCAAGTTACTATTTTACTAAAATTTATTGTAAACAATTTTACGGTAAGTTCATTTAATTTGCCGTACAACAGAAGAAACATTTTGATTTTGTCTTCTGAAATACAACCAAATCTGAAATTCTAGTATTCTACTCGATCATGTTCATGGTTTTGTACAGTACATCCACGAAGCATCGTTTTTGAAAGGGGGGGAGCCTTAGAAATTTCAATTTCAAAGCCAACTTCTTTCAGTAACAATTTTTTATACAACATTTACCTTATATCACAAAAAGTTGGGGGCCATCCAGCCCTTCAATGAACATTTACTATAGCATAAGTAATGTTGTTTCAGACTTATTAATTTCAACTTAATTTTAATTCATCAAAAATTAAATCAATTACATTACTTAAAATGTAATAATTTACACATTAACAACGAAACATTTGAAGTTAAATTACATCGATATCGGGATCAAGTGTTAAACTGCAATCTGAAATCAAAAATTAAAATAGGCCTAACTTCGAAAATAAAGAACACATACACATTTTATTTAAATGATATGTTTATTATGTTAAACTAATTTAGAAAAACATACAGAAAGCAGTTTATTTGCATTAAATTATAAAATTTTACTAGCGTACCCTAAAGCACTCTTTTGTACTAGCGTACGTAAGTACTCTGTTAAGTAGGATCGAATTTCGCCAATGGCAAACTCTCGGGCCTTTCCTACTAGCAGTCTAAAAATTACCTCGAATGTACATGTACTACATAGACGCCATGACAACCCCCCTTTTCACAAACTTTGAAATAAATGTTGGAAGACCTCTTATCTGTGGAGTATGAAGTTTAACTTTATTGACTGCAATGATATTACCAAAAATATACAAGAGAAGGGACTTCTAAACAATTCAATCCTATATTCAAATAAACAGGAAATGTACATGTATAAATTTTTAACACCCGTTGATGATGATACATTTAAGGCTGTTTTTCTGACCTCTGATGGAAAGGCCCTACTAAGTAACATGATGCAATTTCGGATTTCGCCTCATGTGCATGATGAAATTCTCGTATGCTTAAGGGTTTTGCGGACGATTCCTCTTGCTTACTAACGGTTCCTCCTTTCCTTTTTTTTGGCCCCACGAGCTCTTTGGGGTTTACCAAAACAGTGGTCTCTGTAAAAGAAATATGGGTACAATAAAATTTGACATAAAAAGAAACAGGAAAAAAAAATATTTTTAATCGAGGGGGGGGGGGGGTTGACCATAACTGATAACAATCTTACTTCGGTAAGATAAGCTATATTATTCAAATTCCTCCTTCTCGTATATTTCATTAAACGAATCATCCATATCTTAAAAAATTAAAGATAAAAAAAGTTATTACATAAATGACCATAATGAACATCATCCAATCCGGCACCAAAAATGCAGTCTAATCCGGCACAATTTCCATTAAAATTAACCGATTCCAATCCAGCACGTGTCAACATTTTTAAATCGAAATATTTTTGTAATAAAATGGGTTATAACAAATAAACATATAACAACGGGTAAGAATTACTCCAAAGTATCATTTGTTAGCCACACTCCTGCTGCTGGATGCATTAAACTGTCAAAATCGAAGAAAAAAACAACTCCATGCCGCTTCAAACTCAATCGGAGAAATTCTGCAGTCTTCAGTCGTTAAATATTCAAGTTTAAGAGACGATAGGAAAAGTAGCAATTAAACACACTAATAAGCATTTTACTAAGAATTCGACAGTATCTTCGAATCAAGCATATCTGACGGTTAACGGGGGATATTTACCGAAATCTCGGGTACCTACCTTTTTCGATTTGTTCCCGCCGCCATCTTGTTTTGTCCAATCCGGCACGGGATCACGACAGTGATTCCAGTCCTGAAAAACTTTTACATTGCTCTACTTATAATGTACAAACTCTGACCCTTTTTTTTAACACGTTTGTTCCGCTTAAATGCAACCCGGCTCTCTCTTTCACTTTGTTGCAATTTCATGTTGTATCCATATTTTATCCACCTAAATCCCAATAAATACCTATATACCCCTAAGACAATAATTATTATTTTCAAAAGAAAAAAAATCCGAAGTATTATTCATAATGTACCCTAAACTTTTTTTCTGATTTAGAGATGGGATGGGTTCTTCCCCTACGCCTCAATGATAAATTCTCTAGTGCGATTTACCTGTTACTGAAAGTCTTCATATGGGTACCTGGATAATGTGCAGTACATGCATTTCCTCTCCATTGCTCATTACTCTTTATGATGTTTACCTTATATATATAAAAAACTTTATTTTATTTTTGAACTATAAATCCTATCTTGTGAAATTTCTTGAAATGCAATGATGCACCGGCGTTTTCCCCTTGAAATTTTTGTCAGGAAATAAAAATACGTACAGTAACATTTTGATGAAACGTGTTCCATTCTGTTCCATAAGAATGGTTTGTTGAAGAACTTAATTTTAATGAGGACATTGATGTATATCCTCCATCATCAATATGTCTCAATGTTACGTGATGGATAATATTCCATTCCCGTCGTTCAAGACGCACAAAACAGCCATCTTGAAGCACTAGGTGTAGGTCGCAAAAATGTTGTCTGGGTGTACTAAGGGCCATATCCATGTGACAATTCTCCGACTCGTGATCCTGGAGATGCCGATATGGACACCCAAACGGCACCGTGAGATAAAATCCAACACTTACTGTTCCGCCTCTCTCCAAGTATACAGTGGAGGGCACAGTCTGTGAGAATGAGACAGCATCTTAAAAGTTACAATTACATGTACTGTATTATGCAGCAAAGATTTTATTCTCTCACTGAGTCTATTTCAATAGCTCATAGATACGACTTTGAGCAAAAGATCATTATACACCTGACCCTAGGATCACGAAACATCTTAAACTTAAGTTGAACTATCTCTGTTGCAATTATATGATTTAGAAAACAAACATTCCTCTTTTAAATGCTTTCAACATTGCTTTGATAAATTGTTGCTGATTTCAAATTAAGAGTTTTTGTATACAAGTAATGTAGATCACAAAATTTTCGCTTCACTTAATTTTGAGAGTTTTTCATTTACCCTTCATTAGCGAGACAAAATTTTTCACGAATTTTGGCTATTGCTCTGTATAATCTTAAGAAATACGAATTCAGTTTTCGCGAAAATAAAGTTCTCTTTATTAATAAATAGCGATTTAATTACAGTATGATTGAAATTTTGAATGAAGTCTAAGTATGTTTCACTATCCGGGGACATGTACTTTTAAAATAAAGTAAATTTTGTTTTAAAAAGTATTCATTTTGAATACTTAACGAAATTATCTTTTCTTTTCCGTGATCCTTTTTTTCCAATGCGCGAGTTTTTCACCAAAAAAAAAAAAAAGAAAATAAAAAACAGAAAAACAATATTTTTTATCGTAGAATACACTGTAAAAAAAACTACATGTAGTTAATGTCACGAAGAAAACTAGTAGATTCACTGTCCATACTATCACTACGTTAATAGTAGTTTTGCCAGATATTGGTATATTTACTAGATAAGATTAGTAAATTCAGAATTGATGAGTAACTTTCACCAGGTATCTAAGTATCTATACGACCCTCGCTCCACAACTCACTATCTTAACCAGTAAACTGAAAGTTTACTAATCACGACCAACGCTTTACGAAACACACTAGTTAAATTCACTAGGTTTTTCTTTCAGTGTATATTAATTTTTATCCTTATGGATTTCTATTCTGTAGATTTACTTCATGATCATGCATGATCAGGTATATTCTCAGACTAGTACATAATTATTAAATTTACGTGTTTTAACAAAGTTTTGTTTGAATGGCTCTTTGTTGCTAAAAAAGTAAGACAAGTCTAGGTCAACTTTAAAAATCCACTTCAAAAGCCATCTTGTGAAACGTTTTCGTGCTCGCACCTGTATTCCAGCAAAGAAGCCGCTACTGGTAGGAGACAGCTGCCCAGCATGATTCGATCTGGTCTTTGTTTGAACCGCACAAGAGATCTGAAACAAAAGTTTAAACGGTAATAAATATTAGTTCATTCTACTTTTTTCAAATATGATTGTGAGTTACTGGAAAATCTGATCGTCCTTTTTTTTAAGAGACGGGGAATCACACCATATACAATTCATTTATGTTATTAATTTGCATCATAAATCAAACAATTTTAACTAGAACTGTCCAAACGGGACAAAATACCCCCGCTGGGTTTTCAGAAGTGCTAAACCATGAATTTTTTATGGATGTAAGAGAAGAGAGAAATGCTAAAACATTTTTAGTGCAAATGTAATTGCTCATTATATTTTTTATAATTGAAACGAAGACGCAGCCTAATAAAACTAGAGGTACTGTGAGCACTGAGCTCACTAAATGATACCCCCCGCCTCCCATATGAATATATTGGCAGTATCCATGTTTTGCTCTGGAAAATCCAAAATATATGTCAGATCAAAAAGTAAAATAGGAGGTGCACAATGGCAATATGTAATAAAGATTCTGTGAAAGTTTCATCAAATTTCATTCAGTGGTTTGAGAGGAGTTGCGGATAAGAGATGGGTACCCCAAAGCGTAACAGGACGGACGTACAGACGGACGGAATTAACGATTACTATATACCCTCCCGCTTTTCAAGCGGGGGGGTATAAAAAATAGACTAAATATACGGACCAGACACGAATCATGAACTTTTTCTGTCAGTGACCTTGAACTTGCATAAATGACCTTGGTTCAAAGTCATGACACAACTTCAGGTCATAAGCAATGTTTGTGTGAAGTAGTAGATTCAAGTTTTTCAATAATAAAGAAAGATATGGACCGGGCACAAATTATGAAATTTTTCTTCCAGTGACCTTGAACTTCCTCAAATGACCTTTGGTCAAGGTCATGACACACCCTTAGGTCATGAGCAATCTTTGTGTGAAATTAGAACCTACCAAGTTTATCCATAAGAAAGTCTGAAAGATATGGAGCGGACAAGAACTATGAAATTTTTCTTCCAGTGACCTTGAACTTCCCAAATTGACATGACACACCCTTAGGTCATGAGCAATCTTTGTGTGAAATTAGAACCTACCAAGTTTATCCATAAGAAAGATATGGACCGGACACGAATTATGATTTTTTTTCTTCCAGTGACCTTGAACTTCCTCAAATGACCTTGGGTTATGGTCATGACACACCCTTAGGCCTTAGCAATCTTGTATGGAGTAGTAGATTCTAATGTTCCTCCGTAAAAAAGATATGGACCGGACACGTTTGCACAGACAGACGGACAGCTAGACAGACGGACGGACGGATAGCTAGACGGACGGACGGACAAAGTGATTCCTATATACCCCCCCCAACTTCGTTTGCGGAGGGGGGTATAATAACACCGAAGTTTGACAAACTCGACAGCTCAGTACACAGATCGATAACGTTGAGAAGAGAATCGTCTTGCATCACCTTAGATGGAATTCGAAGTCCATTTTCACTTTTCAGATGTGTTGTAGCTATCTCTGCACCTGATACCAGCGATGAAATGTATACTGTTTGACCATCTATATACCAGTAAACACGATATAACATGGATGAATCGGAGGATGGGGTAAAGCTGCATTTAAAGTAAAGTTTTTCTTTCGCGATTCGTCCCTCTAAGTATTTTTCTGTCCCAACCTCAACTGTTGGTCTTTCAAGAGTTTGTGCACTGCTTAATGAGTAACCTGCGAAGGGAAATTACAATATAACGTCTAGAAATATGCTAATAAGATAGGACATTATCTCAACAAATTGGGGACATATTGAAAACCAAGGAATTTTCAATTAAATTATTTATGCCTTTATGCCTTTATGGTACCATATAAGAGCCGGCAAAGGCATTCAACGTCGGAAGCAAATGGGGGGGGGTTAAGTGAGAAAAAAATTCAAACCCATAAAAAACTTGACGAGCAAAAAAAAGGGGGGAGGGATCTTCCATTGTCCAAACTCGAAAATCCTATTTCGTGGGGAGCAACTTTTTGGGTCAGGATCGAACTTCTTTCAGTACCAAATTTTCTTCCAAACACTACCAGTACCAGTTATCCCTTTCTTGGCCTAAACTAGAATAGAATATTTTTTTTAGAATATTTATTCAACCAATTTGGGCCCACAGTGGAGCATACAGAACAGTGTCCAAAATCATCACAGTTATACATATACAAAACAGAACAAAACAAACATTGTATAATGAACAGAGAGTTAGTTATCTTCTTTTAGGATGTATAGAATGTACATTATAAGTGGCCTATGTATAATATCTGCAATATGCCTATATTGAACTATGTTGTTTTCTCTTATTAAAATTTGCATTTAAAAGTTGGCATAATAAAACAACAAACTCAGAATCTTCATTTGACATAATCCATGTAAACAGGTCAACATTGTTAAGCAGTATCAAATTAGGAAAGGTTTTAAAGATTTTATCTAAAAACTCTCTTCTTGAGTCATTATAAAGTGAACATTCTAGCAAAAAATGCAATTCATCCTCAGTTGGACTTGAGGTGCAGTAACGACAGATTCTCTCACACCTGGGAAGAATTTCATTTTTACCACATTTATTAATTTTCCTTTCATATCTACCCGTTTCCACCCTTAAACAATGATTACTAATTCTGAATTTTGTGAGAATTACCCGATTGTCTCGGTTTTTCATATTCAAGTATTTTTCAAAATAAAAAGACCTTTTATACTTAAAATATGTATTTAATTTACCAAAGCCTTCCAAATAATTGGTACGAATATCGTTCCAAATGTTTAAAAAACTATTACTGAGTTGTCTTTTCATGTACAATTTAAATTTGTTTTCACTTAGTTTTTTACAAAGGGACAAATCAATATTAAGTTTTTCACCGTAGAATAATATACTGGAGTACCAATCACTGTTGATGATGTTTGATTTGCACTCATTGAGAGCTGCTTTCAGTAGGTTAGATGATGTATGTTCTAGTCTATACCAGTACATGAATATTTGCTTTAACATGTCTATATATAATGGGTACCTCCCTAGTTCAGAATAGATTCCTACATTTGTACAAGATTTAGATACACCCATAATGTATTTACAGAATTTCATATTGAGTTTTTCAACTTCCCAATCTTTAAATATATCAAAAAGAGGGATATTTTTCCTTTTTGGAGTAATATCAATAATGCTCCAGTTCTCACAGCCATATAAAGCTATAGGTTTAATACAGTGATCAAATATATATTGTAAAAATGTTTTTAAGGAGGGGTTAGCATTTTTCACATCCCTATAGAATTTAAAGCATGCCTTTAAACTTTTCTGATACAGTTGTTTTTTGGCTTCAGTAAACTTTCCATTGTTTTCAAGAGTTATCCCTAAATATTTATATTGTTTTACACATTCTATAATGTCATTACCAAGTTGGAATGCTTCCTTCAGTAATTTACCAGAGTTATTAAAAATTATTACCTTTGTTTTTTTTATGTTTACTTCTAGACACCACTCACTACAGTAATCATGGAGAAGATTGAGTTTACATTGAAGATCTGATTTTGAATTGGACAATAAAACAAGGTCATCTGCATACAGGAGACATGAAATCATTTCTTTATCTAGAGTAACAGAAACAGAATTATGATCCAAAATACTTGGGAGGTCATTTATAAAGAGTTTAAACAAATTTGGACTAAGGACATCCCCTTGTCTGACCCCAACCCCAGATGTGAAAAAATCTGTCATTTTATCATTTACTTTCACACATAATCTATCATTCTTATACATAGATTTTAAAATTCTGTAAAAATATCCATTTATATCCTTTGATTGCAGTTTA
>NW_026918543.1:0-14208 GCF_032062105.1 Saccostrea cuccullata | reverse complement strand
GTTTCCCTTTCATATATGAAATTCTAATGAGAAGGCCTTTCATTGAATATCAAGAACTTTAACCCTTTGACCTTGACCTTGGAGTTTGACCTACTTTTCAAAAACGCTGACCTTTGCCACAACTTTTGAACAGTAGAAACTAGGACTTATTTATTTTACATCTGTATTCTTTGTGGCAAGACCTTTCATTTGATATCAACAACCTTGACCTTTTGACTTTGGAAATATTTCCTACTTATAAAAATCTTTAACCTTGGCCATAACTTTTGAATGGTAAGGGCTAGGGCTTTCATACTTTACATACGTAATCCTTATGAGAAGACTTTTCATCGGATACCAAAAACTTTAACCTTTTCACCTTGAACTTCAGTGATGATTGAATAAATTACATACATGTATGGTAGGGTGTTCATATTACAGAAAATATGTCATAAAAAATGACATTTCACCCACAAAGACACCGAAAGCGGGGGACCACATTTCCTTGAATTTGCTTGTTTATACACATATTTTGAATTGTATTTAAATGTTTTTACATAATCAAAGGCAACTTCTTTTGTTTAACTGATTTTATTGCTTTTAATTTTATCATTAGGATTTTTATGAAATTTATTAATCAAGTTCCTTATTATACCTTCATAAATTACAATTATAAATGAAATATTACAAAAAATTATTTTGGGCTATCATAGTACTGTGGGCGTGTAGTAATAAAGGTTTATCTGATTAATTTAAGAATTCCTCTCTATTTTTTCTTTTGCCTATAGAGAACAATTACCTGATGCATTTGCTTTGTAAAAGCATTCTCCAGTAGTTGCATTACATCTCTCGCATTGACATTTTTCTTGACATTTCAGACCATAGTACCCTGGTTTGCAAGGTTTGTTACATTCCTTTCCAAAAGCTCCTACACAAGCTTTAAACAAAAAAAGGAAGTGATATTTTGTACTTTTTTGTAACTTGATATTAAAACATAAGTATGACATCATTCTCTGCACTTTCAATACTCTCTATTTCTTGCAAGACCCAAAACAGTCCAGTAAGTAACCTGAAACTGACCAACAAGTTTTTAAAAATTCTGTCACTAAAAAAAATTTGTAACTTGATGGCTACAAATAATTTATTTGATTAAGAAAACAGAAGACAAATAAACACAAATACTTAGTAAATAATACTTAGTAAATAATTTTTGGACAATGAATCTAACATGTTTCATAATGTAATCAAACATGATCGGATAGTACTTCTACTGGAAAGAATAACTCCTTCGTATTTCTGACAAGTATGTATACTTTGAACAATTTCGCTCATTCTTCTGCAGGGCAACATCTATCTTTTTTTGCCATCAGGAATGCAAGGGTGTTTGGTTCAATAGTTTGTCTACTCATCTCCCGATTCCTTCCTTCAGCGACACTGCTCGTTTATGTTTGCTCTGATAAGCCTCTTCTAAATCATCTAAATATTGCTGAGTTCATTACGGAAATCTTTCTATGCTCCCTTTGTTTATCTGCATCCATTAAATGTCTTGACCAAACGCTGAGTAATATTTGAAGGAATAAGGTCCACTTTGAGCTCAAAGTTCATTTTCGTGACAATCTTAGGCTCAAAATTCAAAATATCACTTGCGCATATGCTGTGCTCTTCATATCTGGATTTGTTTTGCATCATAAATATGTTTCCTCCCTCGGAAGAAGACATGCTCTCAACATTCACAATCACTACAAAATGGTTTTGGAATCTCATGCCTAGTCATTGAATGTTCTTTAGTCAGTTATTTAAAAATTACACTTACTTGTAAATATCCACTAAGTTAACTATTGCAATAAATGTAAGTTTCTTGTGATTGTAAATAACCTTCACATGGGACAGTCCAATTAGTAGGCAGTGCTTACTTAATACAATGAATGAGAAAAAAGTTTTGAGAGTACATCATGAACACAATAGTGTGAATGTTTTAAGTAGATTATAGGCCTCAAACTATCAATTTTTAAGGGAAAACACTATTGTCGGGCTAACGGCCCTCCAACAGTTCTTCTTCTCACAGAATAGACAGCTTTCGGCCCATAGACATTACTTAATTGTAATGCATTGTTTGATTGATTAAAAAAATCAGTTTACATCCTATAACCTCTGTTGCCTACGGCAAAAAGACTGACATCAGAAAAAAATCAATCCACTTGAAGTTACTTTTAAATATGATCAATTTAAAGACATGTTTGAAGTAGGAAGTCCTTTATTTTCCACATTCCATGATAAAAAATTTCATGTAAATCAATAACATTGCTATGTACCATAAATAGATTTCAGAGCGTCAATTCTTCTTCAATGATATATCAAAATTCTTCATAAGGAAGTCGTTGGTGATATGGTTAATGCGTTAAAAAATGTTTAAAAAGTTTTTTATCCGATCTTTTTCTCTTTCCTTATAACTTCATAAATTAGTTATAAATAAAGCAGAGGAGTCTCACTGAAATTTAATAGAAGAGTATTCTCATATTAACGAGAATAGAACTCGATAAAAATGATAAGAGGTCTTGCTTTCTCTATGTCTTAAAACTATGTTTTGTATACTCTTAATATTTGGCAAAATATAAATTATATATACCAAACTGATGATTGTTTGTGACAAAAGGGACACTAATACTAATTTTTGTTATCATTTTATTATATATATATAATTATTGTCCTTTTTAAAAAATGACAAAATCGAACTTCATATTCTTTGTATTGTTATGTTTTTAGTTACATATAAGCGGTAGAATAACCAGATCATTTTAAAAAATAAATCCTGTTTGAAAGCATGCAAGAGTCTTTATTATTTTTTTTTATATATAAAATAAAGACATGCATTTATCTCTCCAGCTGCAAATAACTGCAGAAGCATTTCATTTTATGATCTTTTTTTTTAGAAAATCTTTTATATAAATACAGCTAAATACATTAATTTTTTGCACTGTAATGATAATACGAAAAAAGGATTGTCCCATTTTTGGGGAGGGGGATATCAAAAGCCCAAAGATTAAAGAAAATTAAATGTATTATGTTTTGTTGTTGAAAGCACTTATTACACTGAATTGCACCTTTATGAACTTTTCTCGTAATAAAAATAACTTAATTCGAAATGATGAGTTCTTTCCTTATTATTATGTGGTCTATATATTCTCGTAAATAGGTTGTTTTCAAAAGGTGCTTAATAGTTATATTTTTTGTAACTACAAGAGAAATGGGATCTATCTTTATTTTTTGAAACATGTTTCTTATGTTAAATGTATAATCAGTTATTCTTCAGTGTATAATCGATTTCAGTCATCTGGAGAAAGAATTAATTTAAAGAAATGCACTTACGGTAACATTTCCCTTGAATGGTTCTGTGGGCAGTACAACAGTTTATGACTAAAAAGAGAATTATGGAAATAAACTATTATAATGGGTTAAACTTTTTGGGGGGAAACACATAAACATGTTTTAACCAGAATAAGTGCCTATCTATCAAGATCGTGGCATTTGGGATCTACAGGTGCTATCTCTGCAAAAATGTTTTCAATCAACAGAGGAGATGCCAAGACCACCAGTCTGACACAATCCATGATCTCAGATTGATATATTGAAGATTATTTCCTAAGCAATTATAGTTTTGGAAATTTGCACTTCAATTTCTGATGCAATTAAGCGGAAAAAAATAGTGCAGTCTAGTAATGTGAGATCTATTTTCTAAAAAAAAAATAAATAAAAGCTTAAGGAGAGATGAAACAAATAATCTTTTTCTTTGGAGGAGACTTAATATCATCTCACAGGTTTAAAAATGTGGATAATTCTATGATTTTTTTTTCTCCTTAGACTTGGAAAATGAAATAGACTTGGAAAATATTAGTTAATATTTCAATAAAATTACAAATATGGACAAACCACACTCAGTAAAAGTTTACAGATGAAAACAAATTTAAGAATATGGTAGCTTGTTGCTAAAAGTGTAATATAAACTTAAAGCGACTGTACGGTTGCAAATCGTGTGCTTAATCATTAGAATTTACCCAATGTGTCATTAAGGAATAATGCAAAACGTTGAAGACAGCAGTTTTAGAAACATAAATATTCTCTCCTCATACAAAATTCACGTAATTAGAATCTGCCGGAAAATCAAGGGTCGTACAATTTATATCTCTTCACTTGTACCACGTGAATTCTAAAATGGCACGTGTCTACACTGTAGGGTTTACACTTATAATGGAATATTAGGTAAAAGCAATTCCCAAAAGCAAATTATCATAACTCTCCGATAAATAAATACTTGTTAACATTTTAGTCTGCATTCAGACAAATTTCACAAAATTAAGTACAAATGTTGACGTTTTCTGTATTGGGGTCCAGGAAGGGAAAATCCACCAAATCATACGTCATCGCGGCAAAATGACACACCAAATATTTTTCTGTAGTTCCATCACAATTTGCACTTCAAATTTTTATAGATCATAATTGCATTTTTATGTTGAGTTTACAATTTTTTTTTTGAAATCCATGGAGATACGAGAGTAATAACATGTATCAACGAACTTGTAGAGAAAACCTTCGCGAGGCCCATGTGAATGTCGCCGATATCCCTTTTCGTCTTCATCCAATGATTATATTAATCTCCCGACTAAATTTTTGTCAGGAAATTTGCTTTTTCAACCTATATTTTGGTTTCTTTTTCTTTTTGGTCGAATTTGATAATGTAGCAGGCCTACCGGGCTTCCCTCTTTTACATGCTGTATTGTTTATGAGAACTACGCATGCGTGTATAGCATGGAATGTGGAATCTCGAACACATTGTGATGTATGTATTTATGTACCATAAATAATTATCAATTTAAATGAAATAATAATCAGAATTATTATTTATGAAACTTATAATTTTCTGAAAGTGTGTACATTTATAAAAAAAAAAATTTCATATCTTATAGGAAATTTTTAACAAGTCTGTATTTTATGAGATGCGCCGTACAGTCGCTGTAAGAAAAATATTCCAAGCCATGTCAATTTTATCGGGAAAAGCAAAATGGTAAAAATTATCCCATGTGATTTTTCTGATTTTTGATCATTTTGTTTTCCCTATATATACTTATGCAGTATCATTCCTGATTACGGGGATCATATCTCTCAGTTGATTAGATACGCGAGAGCATGCTCTACGTATGAACAATTTTCAAAACGGCGTAGGTTATTAACAAACAAGTTGCTGAAACAGGAATATCAGCAATGTAGTTAAAGGTCAACATTTTGTAAGGTATATGGTCGACACAATGACCTTGTCAGCACATGCAATTTTTCAATAAGTTTGCATCTGACTGACGTTTTTCATTCTAATTGTAAGTCCATTATATACACACTGGTATTGTCGACGGATTTTTTTCCGTTATTTCCCGATCATGACAAGGAGCACACGCTGGGTGTGACCGGTCGGCAGGGATGCTCATTCCTCCTTGACACCACTACCTCTGATGTTTAGAGATCCATGTTTGCTCTGCTTCTATTATGTATTGTTTGATGGGCTTTTGAGCTTGAATACTGAATTATCATATATTTTATTTCGCAAGAATACCATTTGAGGCTTTGGTTGATGCTACTGTTAATTAACAAATATGCTAGCATTCTTAAAACGTTAAGATTTACTTGCATTCAAATCATGGATGGGATTATAAAAAGAAACTAGATGCTGTCATGAGACAGTAATACCCGCACTAACGTGTTTGCCTCTAAATACACACTCCTACATATTGGGCAGCTTTCCAATAAAAAGTCAAAATAATTTATAATTTAAAGAACATGTATTCGTCAAATTGATAAAATACATCAAACCCTGTGACCCTGTGATCATGACCAGAACTTCTATAGTATTTTACATGCTTAATTCATTACCAGTTTGAATTTAATTAATGATGTAAATTATATTTTGATAAATGTTTTGCTCATAATAGGTCTTTTTAAATTTACTAATCCCCCCTCCTCGACACCACAAACACACAGCACATACTTTTTTTGGAATAGGCTAGATGGAAAAGTTTTGTTAAAACATCGTTTGTTATGAATTAATTTAGAATTTGTTCTTGTACTATACATGTTAACATGTAAACACCTTTTGAAACATTTCTACATCACATTGGGTTGTGTCACCCATATTATGATATTTTTAGATTAAACACCAATCGGCACACCTCGGCCGAAGAATCAAAGGTGACGGAAGTGGAAGTCTCTTGGAAAATGCTGCAGTCTCATTGGGTTAACATTTTGTGTTATTGAGATATTTAAATGAACCTATGACAAAAACACGAATTTGGGGGTACAACAAACGAAAAATAAAAACACAGTCAGAAAAACTGAATCAGCAGTAAAACAGTTCCAATCGTGGCTTCAGCTTGATCCAAGGAAGGAAACCCGAGAAATCAATAGGATTGAACCAAGCGAGCTGGACAACTATTTAGGCTCTTTTCTTCTCTCGATCCCAAAGGCAGATGGTTCAGACTATGAGTCTGATACTTTGACCAATTAAATAGTAGATTTTTTCCCTTTTAACCAATTATACATATTTTGTTTTCTTGTGTTTATATTATGTCTGTCTAGTGTCTATTTGTCTGCAGAAACTTTAACCTTGCCCCTAAGTTTTAAGTGGAATGGGCTATACACATGGCTTCCACATTTCATAGGTTTATTTCTTGTGACAAGACCTTTTATTTTGACCTCTTGATCGCTTGCCCTAGGATTTTTACATATTTTTACAAGAAAAATACCAAACTTTAAATTTGGCCTAAATTTTGATCAGTAGGTGCTAGGGCTTTCATGCTTTACATGTGTATTCGTTGTGGACTGTCAACAGATATAAATATGTTTGACCTTGACCCTAGAGTTTGAACCACTTAAAAAAAACTTTAACCTTGGCAATTAACTTTTGAACAGGAAGTACTAGGGATTACTTATTTCACATGTGTATTCCTTGTGACAAGACTTTCTTCTGATACCAACAATTTGAACCATTTGATCTTGACCTTTGAGGAGGGACAGAAAATCATAAACTTAGATGGTCGGATATCAAGCTATTACAGGATGAAAATGGAAGGGAATATCTGGAATTTAGAGAAAGGGAAACCAAAACAAGAACTGGTGAAACAAACTGCATCTAGAGCTTTCCGTCCGAAGCAGTACGCAAACCCAGAGGATCCTATGAGCTGCCCAGTAACTGCGTACAAGGCGTTTAGAGACCACAGGCCGCCCTCTTTTACCCAATTCATATAGAAATATGTACTTTTTATATTGACTGATTAACTCATAAATTTACCTTGGTCATCTCCATATTTGGTGAGAAAAACCAGGCATACATATTAAAATTCATGTACTAGATTATGCGGGAAATGGCAGAACATGTGCAAACCTTCCTAAGAAAAACGAATCGTTCAAATTCCAGAAAAGAACAATACATGTACATAAATTGCTTCATGCTGGTAACTCTGTGACCTTGACCTACAACTATTCAACAACATAACTTTTGATTGAAAAGAGATATGACTCTCACATTTGACATGTACATTAATAATTACTCATAAGAATTCAAGATGATTCCCAGCATGCAAAAAACCCCTTGACGTTGATGTTTTACTTTTTCAAAATATTTAACTCTCCTAAAAGATGATTAGGCTTCTTAGTAATATTAAGGAGGACTTCAGGGAATACAGGGCTTTTTGCATAAAAAACTTAATTTTTCCACCCCCATTTAACCCCCCGGGGCAAAATCAAAATTCCGAAAACTTACTGCACATCTGTATATCACCACCAACAATCTCCCAAAAGAAGATTAGGCTACTGTGTAAAAAGTAGGAGGAGTTCAGGGAAAACGGAGCTTTTTTGCATAAAAAACATCATTTTTCGACCCCCATATGACCCCCCGGGACAAAATTAAAATTCCGAAAACTTACTGCACATCTACATGACACCACCAACCATCTCCCAAAACAAGATTAGACTACTGTGTAAAATGTAGGAGGAGTTCAGGGAAGATGGGGTTTTTTTGCATAATAAACGTCATTTTTCGACCCTTTGACCCCCGGGTAAAAATCAATTCCAAAACCTTACTGCACATCTACATGACACCATCAACCAACTCCCAAAAGATGATTAGACTACTGTGTAAAATGTAGGAGTTCAAGGAAGACGGGGCTTTTTGCATAAAAAACGTCATTTTTCGACCCCCATTTGACCCCCCGGGGCAAAATCAAAATTCCGAAACCTTACTGCACATCTACATGACACCACCAACATCTCCCAAAAGAAAATTATGCTACTGTGTAAAATGTTATTGGGAAGACGGGGCTATTTGCATAAAAAACGTCATTTTTCATTTGACCCCCGGGGCAAAATCAAAATTCCAAAACCTTACTGCACATCTACATGACACCACCAACCATCTCCCAAAAGAATATTAGGCTACTGTGCAAAATGTAGGAGGAGTTCATGGAAGACGTGGCCTTTCTGCATAAAAAACGTCATTTTTCAACCCCCATTTGACATCCTGGAGCAAAATTGAAATTCCAAAACCTTACTGCACATCTACATGACACCAATAACCATCTCCCTAAAGAAGATTAGGCTACTGTGTTTAATGGGCTTTTTGTATTAAAAAAAACGTGTTTTTCGTTATCTCCCCCGGGGAAAAATCATTCCAAAACCTTATTGCACATCTACATGACACCACCATTCTCCCAAAAGATTTAGACTACTATGTAAAATGTAGATTAACAAATATGCTAGCATTCTTAAAACGTTAAGATTTACTTGCATTCAAATCATGGATGGGATTATAAAAAGAAATGAAAGTTTTTTACGGTAATAAGAACACATTAAAACTCTTTTCTAGAGTATTGGGGTCACGTTTATCATGCTAACATTCATGTTTATTTTGGTACTGTTCAACTGCTGTGTTGTATTGACCTTTGTTTTGCGGTTTCAGTCCTTCTCGTTGTACCTTAGAACCCTTACAGAGCGTGCAATCTGGCGTTGGATATCTGTTCATCTTAGAGGCACAGAAAAAGACCTTAAAGTAAATCTGAAAAAAAGAATATATACCATTAATTCAATTAAATCAATTAATTTTATCAATTCAATAAATTCATAAATTAAAAGATTACGAAACAATTAACAAAACATTAATAAATGTAAATATTTTACCTACTTAAATCCATCTCTCAGTGCAATCATTCCTTCTTCGTCGTCAAAGATATCGAAGAATAATAACTAATTTCCAATGAAATCGATCGATGTGTATTAATTGAAGAAAGGCAGCGCTCGTGTTGCGTATATGTAAGGGCGTGTGTGTGTGTTTCAATTATTTTGTTAGGTATATTAATGCATTACATTTGTGCAGGAAAAAGTATATAATGTCTTCTAGCTGAAAAATGTAATCAAGGCAATTAAAAT
The DNA here is from genome assembly GCF_032062105.1 of Saccostrea cuccullata. Taxonomy (NCBI): domain Eukaryota; kingdom Metazoa; phylum Mollusca; class Bivalvia; order Ostreida; family Ostreidae; genus Saccostrea; species Saccostrea cuccullata. Next base: position 4,767 of record NW_026918543.1, on the reverse strand, counting down.
TTGATATGGAACGAATGGAACCGCTTGCTGTTTTGAATCTAAGTATACTTCTAAAGTTCATGAAAAATACTTTTATAAATTAACATAACATTATGTCTTAATTTCGTAAATCATTAAAATGCTCTATACTCTACTCATTACATGTAAAAACCTCGTAGTTTACCATTACAGGCATCAAAATTGCATTTTTCGTCACATCCTCCTCTTTTTCTTCTGAATGGACATGGTTTTGAACAGTTTATAGCAATAATCTTGAGGCCCTCTGAAATGCAGCAAGATAACGGCAATGCAACAATCTATCCCCATCGTTTGTTGTTTTTTTGAGCTTCTTGATATATTTAATTGAAAGGCAACAAAATATGATACTATATACAAAATAACATGAGTAATTTTAGATTTTCTATTACTTCAATACTTGCAGGTTATACATTTGTACATCATTCCATATTATTTTCCAATTTAGTTATGTGCAATGTAAATTACTTAAATAATTGGAATACATGTACATGTTTTCATTTCTTCAAAACAATAAATGGTTTTGCAGTCCCATTCCTCACATAAGCACTTTTTTTAACATTTTCTACCATAATATTCTTGTGAATAGGGAATTAAACAAATAACCCCGAAACCACCGAAACAAAATGAAAGCAATGCATAAAACATAAAGAAGCACAGTGTCATTTTCACCCTCTTTCAAACATTTCTCTTTAAACCTTACAATGCTATAAAGGTTATTATACCATCGCAAATAGTTGCCGCCATATTACCATCTACTATGTAAGTACATGTTCATGTGGTACATATAGCCCTTATGAATTTACAGAATGAAATAAATTTACAAGTTATAAAATATTTAAATATAATTAAGCAATGCTGGTAAACCATAAAATCCTTTGAATTAAACAAGTTATGAATAAAATTAAATAATTATTTTTTTTAGATTGGGGTTAACTTGTTAAACACTTTAAATTTCTATTAAGAACTGAAACTATTTTAGATACTGATTTCACAGTATGTTAATTTGATTAAACGTTTTAAAAAAAGAACTATATTTGTAGAAAGATCACAAGTTTAAAAGAATAATGAGTAAAGAAGATTGATTGATTCTATATTGTTTAACGTCCCTCTGAGAATTTTTTACTCATATGAAGACGCCACCACTTGCTGGTGGAGAGCTGCAATTTTTTTCCTTTACCCGGCACTCAGGGCTATTGAGCAGGAAGGGATCTTTTTTCATGCCAGCACCTACTGCGACACGTGACCTCGGTTTATACGGGATAATCCGAAGGACCGGTCTCCATGCCCCACACTGGGATTCGATCCCGCGACGTAAGGATTAACTACTTACTTTGTGACTCTAGACCTGACGTTCTACCACGGCGCCACGCGAGCGACCTAAGAAAGTAGAAGACAAATTAAAGACCAAATACCTGTTTCTGATTGGTCCTTACACGAACCATTCATACTATCACAATCTTTACAGAAGCATTTTTCTTCACACCCTCTACCATAATACCCGGGTGGACAAGTATAGAACAATCTTTTCCAAAACTTCCAGCAAACTAAGAAGAAATTCATAATTGGTAAGATTAAATATACAGTAAGGTCTATGTTTGGCAGTATGGTTGTTTTGATTGTTTTGATTTATTGTTATTTCATACTTATTGAATGAGATGTCTTATATTAGTCCATAAGCTAGATTTAGAGCTTGAATACTGATCGTTATCTCCATGTATTAGGGAACACGTACACTGTACCTACAATTCTGTGGTCTAATAGTTTAGACAAGGTTGAAAGAAAAAATTGACTATAGCAAAAGAAAAATAGAATCTCCTCCCCCATACTTTGATATTTCGCATTATATCATGACTTAATCAACTGAAAGTATGGTCTCTGTATGCCTGAAAGTCCTCCACTGAACGCATTTAGGGATAATTGGGGTATTCATAGATTTTCAAATTTGGCATGAATTCCAAATAAAAGTTCAAATGAACAGGTTTTTCAAACATAACATATATTTTATTTTTAATTTCCTCTATTGGGAAAGTATTCTTATATACGTAAATAGTATTGAAATTGTTATCCTACTTCGTGGCATGGTTTGGTTCAAAACGTTCCCTGTCGTTGCATTACATCTCTCACAGGGACATTCTTCTTGACATTTAACTCCAAAGTATCCTCCAGGACATGGCCTGCTACATTCGAGCCCAAATGAACCTACGCATGCTATATTAATAATGAACTCATTTAAAGTAGGCTTCTTTTGTTTTAACATCAAAAATCGTATAAGAAATCATTGTATTAATTACGATATCTTTCTATCTGTTAAGGAATTGAAATACACGAATTTACATTATAATAACAAATCAAGTAAATTTATCATTTGATATAATTTGATAATTAAGTTTCAGGTCAAAAGCTTACGGAAACATTTCCCTCCTAAAGTTCTGTAACCATCACAACATCGCAAAATCCTTCTACATTTAAACAGTGTCATTATGTTATATTTGTTTATGCATTCATTGATTTATTTATTAATTTATCAAAATTTTCATGCATGGATAAAAAAAAAATATATAACTCACTGGTCACTGGAAGTAAAATGCCAACACAATGGTTCTACGAATGACGTAAGTTCTCGAGTGGATTCCAAAAACATCAAAGTAAAGAAAATGACTTTAGAGTATATCATATTGAAAACAATCTTTACTAATGTTTTTCTTTACGGACAATGTGTATGATTTCCCTAATGGCACTTCTCCCAATATTACATTTTAAGAGCACTTAGAAAATGAAATATCAAAGTATTGAAATGATAGGTCGCGAAAAAGTATGATAAGTGGGTTTATGCAATTTTTCTAATCATTTATACATGTATCACGTCTCCTCTATGTGTAATAAGTCATCCTCTTTGAACTTAATTATTTCCTTTTTTGAAAACTCATAATTAAAAATCTTATTTCTTTACCTTAAATGGATTTCAAGGAAAATAATTAAAATAATTACTCAAATAAATTTCAATTTCAATTCATTAATATCATACATGTAAAAAAAATTCGAATTTTCCTTCATTTTTTCATTTCTTAACATGGACATGCACGTTCAAATTTTCTTTGTTTACTTTATGATATACATTTGTAGGTGAATACTGAAAAAAAATTCAAGAATATTTAGTAAAAGAAATTTGAAGATGCACGCATCCATTCTTATTATTGAATTTCATATTACTTTGAACCCAATCATTCAATAAATAAAAGATTAAATCATAACATGTTTTATGAAAATAAATCTTTTTTTCACTGAAACATAAAACATCTTCAATAAATGCTAAAGTTTATCTGTGATGCAAGAAATACATGAACATATCAAACTGTATATAACATAAGAAAGAAGCAAAATGCTACGACTGTATGTCAATCTCTCCACAACGAATGAAGAGTTTTTAAACGGGATAGATAAAAATATGAGCATATTATTTTAACAGTATGTCACTGTGATTGATAGTGTAAAACGATGGGACATAAAGCAAGATCCAAGGTAGCAAAACATCGTCAAATAATTGAAAATCAGCTTGAAATGAAGCACAATAAAAAGATTGTAACCGTGCAGTGCAATTTTTCCAACACTTTTTCTATACATAAAAAAACAAATTTTATTTATCAAAAGATGCCCTAACCTTGGGCCTTTATACTAAAGATAACAAAATACTTTTATTTAATTATTTATTCCCCTCGTCTTTCTGCAAAATTAAATTAATTGAGCACTCGATCCCGATCAAGCCGAACCCGATCCAGTATGAGTTCGATCCCGATCCAGTCGACTCCGTTCTTAATACATAAAAATCAATAACAACTGCAATTTTAATTTAAATATGTCAAAAACAATGTAAAAAAGATTGTATATAAAACATTTTATGAAACATAAAATTTTATTTATTTGGCGATAGGCCACGGCTGCATTAAACAAATAAGGGAGCCCAGCATCAATTCTTGAACAAATAAGGGAGCCTAGCATCAATTCTTGCCTTGGTGACGTCCCCACAAATAAACAAGCATTAGTGGTAAGCCCTGGGAACAGATGCTCGCCTGCTTGGACAATAATTGCAAAATTCAATCAATTGTGTACCAAGTCATATATTAAGATTTTAGGTTAGTCACTACTGGGTGAGCCAAATATCCACTTGGGCAATATGTTCCTCCAGGTAGGATCCGATTTCAGCCGTGACGATTTGGGCAAGTCCTTGCTGCGGGTATGGATTAAGGCTTGATATTATCTGGAAAAGAAAACAGAACAAAACACGAGAAAGCAGCAGATGAATTCCATTAACATACTACTTTTATTAAGGGGTGAGGTTGGGGGGGTTGGAATTTTGCAGAAACTTGATATTTTGCGCGCGACGTCACGCAGAAGGATAAAACGTACGCTCAACTAGGACCTGGGGTCCCCCGCAAATAGTTCGTCATTTTGCGTAGTAATAAAACATTCTAGGAACTTTCCAGGCATTAAAGGCACAAAAGTAAATTTATCGATATCAATACGGAGACCTCAGGTCACCTTATATATAAAATGAATTTTATATGATAGACAAAATGACTCCAAAATAATCATATTGATAACTATATAAAGATCAATATTCTAATAATATATATTAGCAGAAACGTGAAAGTAATAAAGGGTGACCAGAGGTAACCTCATATTGTACATCAATAGAGGGACCAAAGATCACCATACATTGTACATCAATAGGGGGACCAGAGGCCACCTTAT
>NW_026918542.1:0-14364 GCF_032062105.1 Saccostrea cuccullata | reverse complement strand
AGCATTTCTTCAAAAAACAATAAAGATATTGAAAATTTTGTTTCAGCCAATCAGAGCAAAGCGCACGTTCGTGCACGTGCATGCATGTGCATAATGACCATACCCTTGTAGGAGTATAATGTCTATTATGTTTGAATCCCATCCTGTTTGGTTTAAAAACAAGGGAGTTATCGCTATTTAAAGTTTTAGCCAATCAGATTGCAGCGCACGTGCATGCGTGTGCTTTCATGACAATTGTTATATATCATTTTGTAGGACATCCTAAAGTATGCCTATGTTTTAAATTTCAAAGCATTTCGTCGAAAAACAGAAAAGATATTGAGATTTTTGTTTCAGCCAATCAGAGCGAAGCGCACGTGCATGCGCGTAAGTTCGTGCTGTGGCCCCTAATTATGTACCATACGACATGAAAATCATAATCTATAGTTGTAGATTGTTGAGAAGAACATCTTTGCTTCAGTAATGTATTACAAATTATTTACTCATAAAGAGTAATCAAATGAAGATTTTTGGGCCCCCCTTTTGGCCCCCTAATTTGAGCGCCCAGCCCCTTTTTCTTGATGTCATTTTAAAGCTCTTAGGATTTTAAACACTTTTTGTTAAAACTTAAGAATTCTTGTTGTTTTTGAGTTATTTGCAAAAGAAATATTTAGGGGGCAACCCTTCAACTCCCTAAGGGACGTTTAGGAAAAAAAAAGGGATATTTTTTAAACTTTATTTTGAAAACTTTTGTTCAATATTACTTATCAAAATATTTCTCACTTTCGAGATATAAAGCGTCAAAGTTTTAGCCTTCTGGCCCCTTGTGGCCCCTAATTATGTACCATACGATATTAATATCATAATATACAGTTGTAGATTGTTGAAATAAACATTTTTGCTTCAGTAATGTATTACAAATTATTTACTCGTAAAGAGTAATCAAATGAAATTTTTGGCCCTTGGCCCCCAATTGAGGCCCAGCCCCTTTTTCTTGATGTCATTTTAAAGCTCTTAGGATTTTGAAACTTTTTGTTAAAACTATACAGAGATTCTTGTTCGTTTTTGAGTTATTTGCAAAAGAAATATTTAGGGGCCAACCCTTCAACTCCCTAATGGGGACGTTTTGCGAAAAATGAAAGATTGTATATTGTTCAGAACATGATTTTGAACATCTTTTGTTCAATATTACTAATCAAAAGATTTCTCACTTTTGCGATATAAAGCGTTAAAGATTTAGTATTCTGGCCCCTTATGGCCCCTAATTATGTATCATACGACATAAAAATCATAATATATAGTGGTAAATGGTTGAGATAAACATCTTTGCTTCAGTAATGCATTACAAAATATTAACTCATAAAGAGTTATCTATTGAAGACTTCTGGCCCCTCTTGGCCCCTAATTTGAGTGTCCAGCCCCTTTTTCTTAATTTCATCTTAACGCTCTTAGGATTTTGAACACTTTTTGTTCAACAACTATTCAGAGATTCTTTTTCATTTTCGAGTTATTTGCAAAAGAAATATTTAGGGGCCAACCCTTCAACTCCCTAATGGGGACGTTTAGCGAAAAACGAAAGGTTGCATATTGTGTAGAACATTATTTTAAACAACTTTTGTTCAGTATTACTTATCAAAATATTTCTCACTTTCCAGATATAAAAGTTTCAAAGATTTAGCCTTCTGGCCCCTTGTGGCCCCTAATTATGTACAATACGACATGAAAATCATAATATATAGTTGTAGATGCTTGAGATAAACATCTTTGCTTCAGTAATGTATTATAAATTATTTACTCATTAATAGAAATCCATTGAAGAATTTTGGCCCCTCTTGGCCCCTAATTTGAGCGTCCAGCCCCTTTTTCTTGATGTCATTTTAAAGCTCTTTGGATTTTGAACACTTTTTGTTCAACAACTATACAGAGATTCTTGTTCGTTTATGAGTTATTTGCAAAAGAAATATTTAGGGGCCAACCCTTCAACTCCATAATGGGGACGTTTAGCGAAAAACGAAAGGTTGCATATTGTTTAGAACATTATTTTGAACATCTTTTGTTCAATATTACTTATCAAAATGTTTCTCACTTTCGAGATATGAAGCGTCAAAGATTTAGCGTTCTGGTCCCTTGTGGCCCCTAATTACCGGGGTATGTGCCATGCGACATGAAAATCATAATATATCGTTGTAAATGGTTGAGATAAACATCTTTGCTTCAGTAATGTATTACAAATTATTTACTCATAAAGAGTAATCAAATGAAGACTTTTGGCCCCTCTTGGCCCCTAATTTGAGTGCCCAGCCCTTTTTCTTGATGTCATTTTAAAGCTCTTAGGATTTTGAACACTTTTTGTTTAACAACTATACAGAGATTCTTGTTCGTTTTTGAGTTATTTGCAAAAGAAATATTTAGGGGCCAACCCTTCAACTCCCTAATGGGGACGTTTAGCGAAAAACGAAAGGTAGCATATTGTTTAGAACATTATTTTGAACATCTTTTGTTCAATATTACTTATCAAAATATTTCTCACTTTCGAGATATAAAGAGTCGAAGAATTAGCATTTTGGCCCCTTGTGGCCCCTAATTATATGCCATACGACATAAAAATCGTGATATTTAGTTTTAAATCGCTTAGATTAACATCTTTGCTTCAGTAATGTATTACAAATTATTTACTCATAAAGAGTAATCCATTGAAGACTTTTGGCCCCTCTTGGCCCCTAATTTGAGCACCCAGCCCCTTTTTCTTGATGTCATTTTAAAGCTCTTTGGATTTTGAACACTTTTTGTTCAACATCTATACAGAGATTCTTGTTCGTTTTTGAGTTATTTGCAAAAGAAATATTTAGGGGCCAACCCTTCAACTCCCTAATGGGGACGTTTAGCGAAAAATGAAAGGTTGCATATTGTTTAGAACATTATTTTGAACATCTTTTGTTCAATATTACTTATCAAAATAATTTCTCACTTTCGAGATATAAAGCGTCAAAGATTTTACGTTATGGCCCCCTTGGACCCCTAATTATGTACCATACGACATGAATATTATAATATATAGTTGTAGATTGTTGAAATAAAGATTTTTGCTTCAGTAATGTATAACAAAATATTGGCTGCTAAAGAGTTATGGAAAAAAGACTTTTGGCCCCTTTTTGCCCTTAATGTGATGAGTCAGCACTTTTTTCTTGATATCATAATAAAGATGTTGTCATTCTGCACAAATTCTGTTCATTATGTTTTCACAAAATAATGATACTTTAAAAGATATGATGCAAAATGTCTCAAAAAATCACTCATGATTCGTGTCCTAAATTTTGACCCCTACCGAGATTCATTGTTAGGCACTTCCGGAAAATATCCTTACCCAGGTGCAATATGGCAACATGTCCTCTATCATCCCTGAACATTTCAGCTTTCTAGCTTGAGTCGTTATTGAGTTCCATCACAGACATGGAGGTCATACAAAATTTTGATTAAAGGGCGATAACTCCCGACCGGAAGTGAATTTCAAAAAAATGAAAAAAACGCATAAGGTTATAAAGCATACATCAACACCGAAATTTTCAAGAAAATCGGTCGAGCCATCTCCGAGAAATCTTCTGCACAAAATTGTAAAGAAAAAAAAAGAATAATAATAATAATAATAATAATAACTAGATGAGATCTCGTTGCGAGCAACGAGTGGGTCTTCCGCAATTCTTGATGAATATGAGATAAGATTTTGATTGCGATTTTCATTCTAATAATAATAATAAAGGTAAAAAAGAAACCGAAGAATAATAGAAGGGTCTTCCGCTGAAGACGGAAGACCCTAACTCAAAAGTGTACTTGCAAGCAATAGCATATGTAAGCCGTATTAGACAAGACTTTCATTTTTATCATCACTAAAACAAAAGTCCATAAGCTAAGTTAAAACCTTTGAGTTATATCAGTCCTTTCCATTCGAAACGGAAGACCTTAATTCGGTTCATCCCTCTCATTATTTTTAGAATCGGTAGGAGAAGAAAGTAGTGCAGAAATTACCAGTTCCTCAATTTGCAGACTTGCATAAACGAAATCTGGCAGATGTACTGAACTTGACCTCATACTTCTTAATTGGCAGTATCTTTCCTATCATAACCCCTTGTGGCCCCTAATTATGTACCATGCGACATGAAAATCATAATATATAGTTGTAGATGGTTGAGATGAACATCTTTGCTTCAGTAATGTATTACAAAATTTAACTGATAAAAAGTATCAATTGATGACTTTTTGCCCCTCTTGGCCCCCATTCGAGTGCCCAGTCCCTCTTTCGGGGGCTCACAAAAATCTTAAAATTTTGAACATTTTGTGTTTAACAATTGTTCAAAATTCTTATTTGTATTTGAGTATTAAAAAAAAAAATATTTATGGGCCAACCCTTCAACTCCTTAAGGGGACGTTAAGAAAAAATAAAATGTTGCATATTGTTTAGAACATTATTTTGAACATCTTTTATTCAATATTGCTTATCAAAATATTTCTCACTTTCGAAATATAAAGCATCAAAGATTTAGCATTCTGGCCCCTTGTGGCCCCTAATTATGTACCATGCGACATGAAAATATAATTAAAGTTGTAGACGGGTTTAGTAAAGATCTTTGCTTTGTAATGTATCACAAAATATTAACTGATAAAAGAGTTATCAATTGAAGACTTTTGGCCCCTCTTTTATTTGAGTGCCCAGCCCCTTTTTCGGGATCTACTTTAAAGATCTAAAGATTTTGAACATTTTGTATTCAACAATTGTTCAGAAAATTTTTTTTGTTTTTGAGATATTAAAAAAAAGAAATATTTAGGGGCCAACCCTTAACTCCCTTTAAAGGGGACGTTTACAAAAAATGAAAGGTTGCATATTGTTTAGAACATTATTTTGAACATCTTTTGTTCAATATTGCTTATCAAAATATTTCTACCTTTCGAGATATAAAGCATCAAAGATTTAATATTTTGGCCCCTTGTGGCCCCTAATTATGTACCGTGGACATGAAAATCATAATATATAGTTCTAGATGGTTGAGATGAACATCTTTGCTTCAGTAATGTATTGCAAAATATTAACCGATAAAGAGTTATCGATTGAAGACTTTTGGCCCCTATTGGCCCCTAATTTGATTACCCAGCCCCCTTTTCAGGATTTCATCTTAACGATCTTAAGATTTTGAACATATTGTGTTCAACAACTGTTCAGAAATTCTTATTTGTTTTTGAGCTATAAGCAAAAGATAAAAAGGGGCCAACCCTTCAACTCCTTAATGGGGACGTTTACAAAAAAAAAAGGTTGCATATTGTTCAGAACATTATTTTGAACAACTTCTGTTCAATATTGCTTATCAAAATATTTTCCCTTTCGAGATATAAAGCATCAAAGATTTAGCATTCTGGCCCCTTGTGGCCCCTAATTATGTACCATGCGACATGAAAATCATAAAATAGTTGTAGACGGTTGAGATAAAGATCTTTGCTTCAGTAATGTATTACAAAATATTAACTGATAAAGAGTTATCGATTGAAACTTTTTTCCCCCCAAAATTTAGTGACCAGCCCCCTTTCGGGATCTCATCTAAAAGATCCTAAGATTTTGAAGATTTTGTGTTCAACAACTGTTCAGAAATTCTTATTCGTTTTTGAGCTATTAGCAAAAGATATAATTAGGGGCCAACCCTTCAACTCCTTAATGGGACGTTAAGCAAAAAATGAAGGATTGAATATTGTTCAGAACATTATTTTGAACATCTTTTGTTCAATATTGCTTATCAAAATATTTCTCCCTTTCGAGATATAAAGCATCAAAGATTTAGCATTCTGGCCCCTTGTGGCCCCTAATTATGTACCATACGACATGAAAATCATTATGTATAGTTGTAGATTGTTAAGCTTAATCAGTTAATCTTTATCAGTTAAGCTTGTCAAGTTCAAAGACTATTTGAATTTATCTTTAAGTTTAAAAGGGGGAGGAGGGATAAGACATTGATTGCACACCAAATTAACACTTTACTTTTAATCAAATTCCAGGTAAAATAGTAAAAACAAGATGAACTCTCTTGGAGAATTTTCACATTGAAATAAAATTTTTTACAGATTATATAATTCTTTTTTCATTGAACATTTTTTATTCTATATGTCTTAACAAAATATTTAACAGGTAAAAAAGATTATAAAAGAAAACGTGTCAATTTTTGCGCGATGAGTATGAGGCTATTTTTCGATCCAGGCGAGCGTCGATACCTTCTTACCTGGAAAGCTCTATATGCAAAATGTCACATCTACTATCCTTCCTCTACCTTCACTGAAAATCTCAAGTCGATATCTTAAGTCGTTTAGGAGGAGATCTCAGGACAAGCTGACCCTCTAAAAATCAGTAAATCGTCAATATCTCACGACCGGAAGTGACGACGTACTTATGAAAAATTTCCGACAAAGTTCAGATAAATATCTATCAGATTTGAAAATTTGGTGAGAATCAGTCCAGCCGTTTCTGAGAAATCGCGTGCACAAAATCGGTAAGAAAAAAAAATAATAATAATACACCCTGTAAAAATGTTTTGTATACGAAAACAATAAATTTTATTTTAAAGACTTATTAATTAGTAATGTTATTTCAAAGTAAGATTGTAACGGGAACAGTGAAGATTTAAAACGCTTCCCCAACCTCTCTCTTCTCTTTCTCTCTCTGTAAGTTTCATTAAAGAGAAATTCTTTCAACGAGAAAACAACGTTTTTCCAAAAGTATACCAAGTATTTTAACAGTTTCTAGCAATAAAGGCGGTTTTTATATTTTTGCATGAGCGTGAAATACCGGTATCTGATTTTCATACCGCGATATATTAAAGAAAAATCGCAATAATCATAAGCCTAATAGACACCCAACCTATGTATGTCTATGAATCCTTTGTCTGGTTGAAAAACAAAAAAGTTGAAAATTTAAAGTTTTTGAATTCACTCAGTTTGCAGCGCACGTAAAACGACGAATTTTTGATAACACATCTACATCATGTTCTATCACCCACTCCCCAAGTTTCATTGTTCTCATACCAGTTAAATTTCAACATTTAAAGTCCTGGCGACAAAATTTTTTAAAAAAACCAAATTGTTTAATTTTTTGTTGTGTGCCAATCAAGCAAAGCGCATTATGCAGAAAAATTTATCCATCTGTGAGGGACATAAAATACTGTAGATATTTATGTCTATCTATGTTGAAAATCCCAAATTTTACATAGATTAAACCTGAATGGACACGTGTGTACGGATTTAAAGTTGATATTTCGCTGGATGTTCAATATAATGAAAAATATTTAAACTATATAAAATTCAGAAAATTCTGAGTAGATTTTCGTTAAAGAAAAACATACACACATTTCAAATATTTTTAGTCCGTTTGTTGTGCAAAGCGCACGTGATGCGCATGATTTCAACAATTGAATGCAAAATATCTAAATTGTATAGCTTTAACAATAACAGAACTTTCCATACATTTAAAAAAAAATATAAAAGTTATTTGCACGAAAAAATATATCAGAAACATTTACTAAAAAAATTGCACGCGCCCGCAGGGCATGCCAACACCTACAGTGCAAAGATGACCTTCGTTGTGTGCACATCTAACATATTGCCTACTAACCCTAAAAAGGTTTTAACTTAAAGTTTTAGACACACTTTTTAATCAATATAAAAAAGATTGAAAAACAAAATAGTTGAAAAAAGTAAAATTTACTTCCGTTTACGACCGGATGTATCAATCAAACCCGTTCAAAAAGTTTCCCCAAAAAGTTCGGTGCCATTTCATTAAGTTTCATTATGATAACACAAAAACTGTGAGGGATTTTATGCCTTTTAACAACAAAAATCCCAAAAATCACTACTGTTAATGTTTTGAATATTGCAGAGGAAGCCGATTTGAATGAATTTCGTGAAAATCGTTGATGTTACACAAATACTGCAGATATTTTAATATACTGAATGTTTAATATAATACATAATATAACTATTGTTGCTACAGCAACAAAAATTCTGTTCTTCTGCATTCAAGTATATTTTTGTATTTTAAAAAAAAACAAAATGCAAAAAAAAAATTCGCTCCACTGTAGACGTTGCCAAAACCATTAGTATGAAAGTCGGACACGCTAACCACTGAGCTACCAACTTCCACAAATATATATATATTGTAAGCTTATTATTTTAAGGTTGAAGGAAATAGTTTCGAAGTGAAAGAAAGTTTCAGCCAATAATTCAAATTTCTTCAAACGAGATATTGGCTGTTTGATGTAATAAAAATGTAGGACAATGTTTATAATTATGGGACACATTTGCAGTGAAGTAATCACTTAGTATAATATATTTGAAACTACGAAAGTAATACACGTGGTCAGTTGCAGAGGAAATTCAAAATCCCCGGAAAAACAGTGAGTCATATTTTTTCAACACCCTATTTCAATAACTGCAATTGATTTAACCTATCTAATTGCATGGAAATTTAATTGATGTGAAAAATCGCCATTTCCAAGATTCGGTTCATATTTTAATCAAATAAAAATAATAAATAAATTCCATACCCCCAAGAAAGCAAGAATTTTGTTTTAAAACAGTCGTAGTAGAGCAGAAGAATCGAATGATATTAACAACAATTGTAGAAATAGCCGATGCGAGCTTTAATATGTTTATGCTCAGCAATAACTAAATTTCAACAGAAAAAAAATGATTTAAAGTAAAGATACCTTAAAAGGATAGGACACTTTCTTTCAGGTCTTTTCTTGTTTTTATTCCGAATTTATGTTAATATTTCGTGCCGTTTGGCTTGAAGACGTTTTCTCTACGTTGCTGTTGATTGTTTTGTTTTTTGTTTTGTTTTTTATTCCAGAAAGAGAAAAATAAGCATTTGTTAGAGTAAGATTGCAAATACCTTTAAGCTTGATCGTGACCTTTGGGGCCAAAGTACAAGGTCATTTATCAAGGTCAAAGGTCAAGGTCATGAAAAGAGAGAGGGGTAAACTTGAGATAAACACTTGAAGCTGAATCTATATAAAGGCATGAATATTTCTTTATTACTTTTTGAGTAAGGTTCAAAAGGTCTAATTTTGAGGTTTCTCTAGATCATTTGCAGTCTGACAACATGTCCCAAAATCATTTCAAATACTCTTTTTAAAAGATTTTATATAGTGAGAAACTCAATTTATGTTTTCTCTCATAACCGGAAGTCGTCGTTTTTGTTTCCAAACTGCATATTCGTCGAAACTAACTAGTAAGATGCTATAGGGTAATACTAAGCGAAGATTCCTTAAAGAAAAGTTGAAATTTTTGATTTTTTTTTGATCACTTCCTGTGACAACCAGAAGTGATGACTATATTTTAAATTTCAAAGCCTTTGTCTACTCATCAAAATCCCTAATAGTTTGGTGTCTTAATCTCTTTTAACGAGATCTAGCTATGATAATTTTGCAATGCACACGGAATTCACGCGACCGGAAGTGAATTTTATTGAGATATTAAATATTACTCATTTGCAGTCTGAATCTTACATATCCAAAACCAAATTTTAAATAAGAAATATTTATGGGAAAGAAAAATACTCAAATTATGTATTTTTGTCTTTATAACAGAGTGAAATTGTCACGTTTCCGGTGGGACGTGATATATTTCAAAAATACAAATACACATTTATATGTGATGCAAAAAAAGTTTCATGAAAGAAAAGTTAAAAATTTTGATTTTTTTTATCACTTCCTGTTGACGACCGGAAGTGACGGCTGACGATATTAGTTCCCAACTGATTTTGCCACCTACATGATCTACCATTGATATAAGTTTGGTGTCTTAAAAGATTTACGAGATCTAGCTATGATAACTTTTCATTTTGAGGACAGGAAATCACGCGACCGGAATATAATTTTAAAAGATATTTGAATTACTGTAGTCATTTGCAGTTGAATAAAATATTCAAAAATCATTACAAATACTTTAGCTATAAAAAATATTTATGCGAAATCAAATGAAAATATGCAGTTTTTCTTCAGTAATTGGAAGTTTTTTATTGTTATACCGTCTCTCAACATATTTCGATACAAATAAGATGCTATAAGATAAACCTCAATTTTTAAAGATAGTTGAAATTTTCGATTTCTTTGATCACTGTTGACGACCGGAAAGTGACGGCGGACAATGTTAACCCGATTGGTTTTGCCTAATTATCAAAATTACTCATATAAGTTTGGTGTCTTAATCTCTTACCGTTTCTGAGATATGACTCGGACAAAACTTTTTTGAAAAAAGCGGAAATCGGACATAACTGACGACCGGAAGTGGTTTTTGAAAAACTGAAAACTGCATTTGAAAGATATTTTTCCTCTCTATCATCTCTGAAAATTTCATGAGAATCCATCCAGTCATCTCTGAGAAATCGTCGAAAAACAAAAGGGAAAAAAATAATAATAATAATAGAAACTCTTGTTGCTACAGCAACAACCGAAGGTCTTCGAAAACCTCTATAATCTTGCCCATAAGGATGTTTTTTTTCTATTTTAAAAAAGAATACATATCATAAAGTAGTAGACTAATTGTTCAGTGAACAATTATCGGCCCTTCCACCTTTTTAAATTTCAATATCATTTGGGCTGAAAAAAGTAAAAATAAAATAAGCAAGAAAATAAATAAAACAGCAAAATTCTCATTTCTCTACAAGGATTTTAGATCGGGCTCGCAGTTGGTATAAATATGCTCTAAACAGACTTCCTAGATTACAGCTGGGGATAACCACGATTATACAAGTGAAACTCGGGGATAACCACGAATTCATTGATCACGCAAAGAGAGGTCACGTTCAAAACATTGTAATACGCTCCTAGGTGTATATATGAGCTTGAATGAGATTGTTTTTTCTACAGATTAAGGGGTAGAAGATTAAAATTACGATCTCCTCTATACTTAACTAATATGAATAACATGCATTTGATCTGCGCATTCAACCTTTTTAAAACATTTCAAATGTCATGTGTACTGCAAAAAAAGTGCAAAAACATGTATTAAAGAGATGTTTGAAAATATCCGATTTGAGTTGTTTTATTTTTAAATGGATGGCTCGGATTTAAGAGCATGTGAAAACCATACGTCTAAACAGACTTCTTTATTATACCCGTGGGCAAACTCACCGAAAAATCGTCGTATGATAACCATGGGTCATTGATCACGCAAAGAGAGCACGTTCAAAACATTGTAATACGCTCCATTGCGTATATATGAGCTTGAATGAGATTGTTTTCACAGCTGATAAGATGTCACCGGTGCATTTTGCAGTTAGAAACAGGTACTACAGTGACCTGTACGATACTTTTCATTGTTTTAAATCAAACTTCGCACGTTTTGAAATGTCCCATATGTACCATAAATAGCAATGGCATTATACATGTTTCAAAATTGGAAAGAGATGTTGACTAAGAACAACAAATTAGCATATTTTACGGCGATATTTCAGCCAGTTTGAAATGGGTGATAAGTATAAATTATTTAAGAGCATGTGAGAAACATGAGCGAGAGACGCAAAGCAGTTTGTAATTATGGAAAAGGAAAACAGAGAATCGGGTTCGGGTTTTAACATTCCTGACCGAAATAGGCATGAAATTCAATGTAAGAAGCATAAATAAAATAATTCCTAAAATGTAATTCTAGATGGGAAACACAGGGAAGAAACGTGCATTTCTTTTTACTATGCTGAAAGTCGCTATTTCTTGGGATTGTGTTATTCTAGAGAAAAAAAATCAAATTTCAAATGAAATCAAGATTCATTCTATTAATATTAAATCCAAATAAAATTGAAATAAATTCCATACACTAAAGAAAGCAAGAGTACTTGGTATTAAAATGTCGTAATAGAGCAGGAGAATCGAATGATATTAACAAAAATTGCAAAAATAGCCAATACGGGCTTTAATTAATTTTTATGCTCAGCAATACAAAATTTCAGACAGAAAAAAAAATGCAGATTTTGCCGATTTTCCCTAGAATATCATTATATTTTAGAGACTCACCTTAAAACTCTCAGGACACTTTCTTTAAGGTCTTTTCTTGCTTTTACTCTGAATCTTATGTCGATATATTGTGTCGTTTGACTTGTAGACATTTTCTCCATACTGCTGTTGATTTTTTTTTTTAGAGAAAGGAGGGGGGGGATATAAGCATTTGTTAGAGTAAGAGTTGCAAATACCTCAACAACATTAAACTTGATTGTGACCTTTGGATCAATAGGGGGTCATTTATCAAGGTCAAGGTACTCCAAAAGAGAGAGAGAGAGAGAGATAAACTTGAGATTAACACTTGAAGCTGAATCTAGATAAAGGTAATGAATATTTCTTAATTACTTTTTGAGGAAGGGGTCAAAGGTCAAGGTCAAAGGTCAAGGTCATTTGGATTTTCAGCTTAAATCGACAATTTCTCTAGTTTTCCAATGACCTTGACCTATTCTTCAAGGTCATAGGTCAAAACATCTCATGCAGTTGTGAGTCATGGACATTTTCTCTACACCACGCCGTTCAAAGGGAGGTAACTGCAATTTATCTAAGCTATCTAAATTGCGTAGAAATTGATTTGGTAGGGAAAAATCGCTATTTCCTAGATTCATTCAATTAATATTCAATGTAAATAAAATTGAAATAAACTTCTACATACAAAGGAGATCAAGAATACTTGGTATTAAAATGTCAGTAGTATAAAGCGCCTAGATGGCTGGGTCAACTGAGTGCACTTTTGGGGCTGGGGGGGATAGCTGGGTCAAGCGAGTGCACTTTTAGGGTTGGGGGATAACTGGGTCAAGGGAGTGCAGCCCCTGGGGGGGGGATAGCTGGGTCAAGGGAGTGCAGCCCCTGGAGGGGATAGCTGGGTCAAGGGAGTGCAGCCCCTGTGGGGGATAGCTGGGTCAATTCAGTACACATAATCCCCCCTAAATACGGGGGTCTGTTTACACTGTGTTTACATTATACACTATACGCTGCTGCTACTACCATTCATAACGCTGCTACTACGATTTTGGCAACTAGTCAAGAATTTGATTATGACGTCACTCATTCACAGTGATTTTCCGAAAACGGAAAAAAAAAACAATAACACACAATAGAAACAAGAACACAGATTTTATTCAAGTAAAAAAAATACAACCATTTACTTTTTCTTCTTCTGGGCCTTATCGGTCATCAGGGATAGTTTCCTCTTGTGAGTAGTGCTGGGTCCTGGATTCTCTCTCTCTGTTTTCTTCCTTTTTTTTCTCTTTTTTGTCTCCTTCTTTCACTGGAGGTTTGGTCTGGTGGGTCCCTGAGATCTTGGGTTCCTGAGGCTTTTTCTCCAGTTTTTGTACTTCTTTGACGAATTGTTGATCCTCCTCATCCTCTTTACACTGATTAGCCCAATGGCCAAATTTCCCGCACTTGTAGCACAAATCTTTCTTGGGTCAATCTGGGGCCCAATGCCCTAACTCTTTGCACCTGTAGCATGGGTCCGTCTGTCTAGTTTTCTTTTTCTCCCGATTCCCTTGTCCTTCTTTTTTCTGGTAAGTGCTTCCTCCTCTCATTTTGTCTTGCATGTTAGTAACTTTCACTTCTAATTTGGATAATTTGGCACGAATCAAACAAAATTCACTGGCGTTGTAAGTTTTCAGATCAGTCATCTTGTTTTCATGATCACCCACCTTCTCAGCAATATATTTCAGCGTGTTGTCATGATGTCGCACTTTCTCACCAATATAATTCAGCTTGTTGTTAAGATCACTCACCTTGTTGTTCATATCATTCATCTTGTTGTCAAGAGCAGACAGCATGTTAACAATCCCATCCAGAGTTGTATTTAATAGGCCCATATCTTCTTTATTCGCATATTCTGGAAGATTATACATGCCCAAATCTAATCCCACTGCATCCTGTGACTCTGGCATGGGGGCTCCTACATAACCTTCAGGTGTCACATAGTTGGGGTTGTCTGGAGTATTCATCATTGCTTCTGCCATAATATTTTCACGTCTGTCAAGTTCGAAATGTCAAGCAAGACTGATCATCAAATCCCAGCTCCGCTTTATATACCTGCTGTGGGGCGTGTGCATCAATACGTTTTACCTACGTTTTTTATGCTGACTCACAGGTAAATACTTGGCAGCGAGTCAAGTTTGTTTAGGGTCCGTGTGCAAAAAATATGCTGACTACACAGGTAAATACTTGGCAGCGATTCAAGTCAGGGGGACCGTGTGCACCTTTGACCTACCTTTTTATACCTGTTGCATCACCTGTGAGGGGGGCCGTGTGCAAAAAAAAAATATACGATAGACCTACGTTTTATACTGGGGGTATAAATGAGAAGAAAAGTCTGATCCTTTCTTCACAATCGGGAGCCAGT
>NW_026918541.1:0-14305 GCF_032062105.1 Saccostrea cuccullata | reverse complement strand
ATACACACTGCTCCATGGCATCTGATCCCACCTCTGATGTTTTAGAGGGCCGTGTGTGCTCTACTCATGATTTATATTGTTTGAAGGGGCTTTTGAACTTAAGAACTGTGTGATATCTTCATATATTTCATGGCCTTTTACGAATGGTTATTGTTTGTTATCTATATACTTGATTTTATTTATCACTGACCGTTTAATATTAAGCAATAAAATGCGTGGCCATTTATATGCACAACAGTGTATTGTTCATATACTGACAATACTTCAGCATAATATCAAAACATTTAAAACAAAACAAAAAACAAAAGTATAACGTATGTCTCATTTAAATTTTGACACAGAAAAAAGATATTTCCTATTCAAAGTAAAATGCATTTTTATTTCAGTTTTTCTGCATTCTAAATAATCAAACTTACAAAACTCAAACATAAATTCTTCCTTTTCTTTTTTTTTTTTTGCCGGCATGTGCAATAGATAGAGAGTCTGCATTAGAGTCGCGAAGTGAGGAGTCAATCTTTACGTTGTCGGTTTGAATCCAACTGCAGGACATTGAGATAGGTCTTTCGGATGAGACTGTATAAACCGAGGTCCCGTTTGCAGTAGGTACTGGCACAAAATAGATCCCTCACTGCTTAATGGCCCCGAGTGCCGAACATAGGTCAAAATTTGAAGTTCTCAACTGGCAAGTTGTGGCGTCTACATATGATTGAAAAATTGAGAGACGTTAAACAACATAGAATCGATAAATCTTTTTTACTGTTGGTTTTTGAGATTGACAAAAAATAATGAACATTCAATATATTATTTAATTCTTAAGTTTTTTTTTGTTGCATTGCATTCGACTAGGGTTAGAGAATTATAAACAATAAAGAAAGTTAACTAGAAAAAAAACATGTGTATCTTAAGTTGTATTGTGCCAAGACTGAGATTCCACAATTCGCCAATTAAAATCGACCAATGCTTTTGTCATATAAAAATATTTTAATTTTTTTTTTTACATAATTTTATACCCAAATATGGAAGAAACATCTTACCAATAAATTAAGTGATTAAAATATGGAAAACAGTTATTTTACTCTAAAAATCAAAGTTAGTCTAATGTTAAACTATAACATGACAAAAGCATGTCGTATAACTGTACATTGATAAGACCTCTGATATAGCTGACTCTCAAAACAGGAAAATCAGAATATTGAAATTGAGATTATATATTCAATTCAAAGGCTACTGTGTAATATAATGTACTAATTTATTGACAAGAATTTGCAGAGCATAATTTACTTAATATCTTTTTTCCTTTTTTTCTCCTAGAATCTCCTGTAATCGCCGTGATTGTCTTCTTATAGACGCTAGATAAGAAGAAATATAGAACAAAGTATTAGATGAAAAAATTGAAATCACCTATACAATATATGCCGTCATGCAATCGACTGGTACACTATTTTCTCACAATACTTACAAAACAAACTTCGTTTTGCAACAATTCCAACGCTGTTTGCACCACTGTTCTCCGCCAGTACTTCATGTAATACTACATGTAAAATCATAAGCAGCACAAAAATAAGTATTGGACGTGTTGACTTCATTGTCTTTTTTTTTTTACTTTTTATCACACTTTCGTAATAGTAAAATATTCCTTTACTCGCTTGGAATCCGATGTTTGGCATAATAACTGTATTCAAAGCATCATTTACTAAAGCATGCTAAAATAAACAAATTATATAACCGCAATTAGTCGAATAAGGCCCCAGGTAATAATATACCGGATTTTATTTGCGTGTCTGAACTACTTTGCATATAAGTAACGATTGTTGATTTAGTTTAAAACTGGGTTTTACCTTTTTTTATTTGAAAAAGTTCATGAGAAATGTAACAATTTCAGAATACCGACTATAAGAGGCAATTTTAATTTTTTTTAACTGTTATAATCTTCAATCATTGAAGCTACAATATATACTGTAAAATGGTATAGATATTAATTAAGGGTTACGCTATTTTTGTCTTTAAAAATGCGTAATTTGACAAAAATCTAATTGTGTTATAATACTTAAGATAATGTCCTATCCTTCACTATATAGCTGGCTTGTCCTCAGTTTGAAAATTATTTTCTGTCAAGGTTTGATTGCAGTTTAACCAGACGGTATAGATGAGATTTTCATAATGTTGCAATGTTTCAAGTACACTTTCGGTGTAACAAGAAGTCCTTATTCGACAGCAATCCGATGTTTGGCGTGATAAGAAGTATATTTATTATTTCAGTTGTTTTTATAAAAGTGCTTGCATAAACAATTTACTTGGCAATTAGCGGAATAAATCCCGAGATATTAGATAAGGTTGGCATGTCTTACCTAATCTTCATGAAAGAACTGGCGTTTGATTTTTCAAACTTGGTTTTTACACCCGCACTTTCTAAAGAAAGTTCGGGTATATTGTTGTTACTCATGTCCGTCCGTCCGTCTGTCACACTTTTCTTCCCTGAACTCCTCCTACATTTTTCACAGTAGCTTAATCATCTTTTGGGAGATGGTTGGGGGTGTCATGTAGATGTGCAGTAAGGTTTCGGAATTTTGATTTTGCCCCGGGGGGTCAAATGGGGGTCGAAAGATGACGTTTTTTATGCAAAAAGCCCCTTCTTCCCTGAACTCCTCTTACATTTTATTCAGCAGCCTAATCATCTTTTGAGAGATGGTTGGTGGTGCCATGTAGATGTGCAGTAAGGTTTCGGAATTTTGATTTTGCCCCGGGGGGTCAAATGGGGGTCGAAAAATGACGTTTTTTATGCAAAAAGCCCCTTCTTCCCTGAACTCCTTCTACATTTTACTCAGCAGCCTAATCATCTTTTGAGAGATGGTTGGTGGTGTCACGTAGATGTGCAGTAAGGTTTCGGAATTTTGATTTTGCCCCGGGGGATCAAATGGGGGTCGAAAAATGACGTTTTTTATGCAAAAAGCCCCTTCTTCCCTGAACTCCTCTTACATTTTATTCAGCAGCCTAATCATCTTTTGAGAGATGGTTGGTGGTGTCATGTAGATGTGCAGTAAGGTTTTGGAAATTTAATTTTGTCTGGGGGGGTCAAATGGGTGTCGAAAAATGACGTTTTTTTATGCAAAAAGCTCCTTCTTCCCTAAACTCCTCTTACATTCAACTCAGCAGCCTAATCATCTTTTGAGAGATGGTTGGTGGTGTCATGTAGATGTGCAGTAAGGTTTCGGAATTTAGATTTTGCCTCGGGGGGTCAAATGGGTGTCGAAAAATGACGTTTTTTATGCAAAAAGCCCCATCTTCCCTGAACTCCTCTTACATTTTATTCAGCAGCCAAATCATCTTTTGGGAGATGGATGATGGGGTCATGTAAATGTGTAGTAAGGTTTTGGAATTTTGATTTTGCCCTGGGGTGTCAAATAGGGGTGGAAAAATGACATTTTTTATGCAAAAAGCCCTGTCTTCCCTAAACTCCTATTTCATTTTACACGGTGGCCTAATCCTCTTTTGGGAGAGTTCACTCTTTTGAAATTTTGGTAAAACATCAAGGTCAAGGCGTAAAAAATCATAGCATGTTGGGAAACATCTTGTTATGGGTAATGTACACTTGAAATGTGAAAGTCGTATCTCTTCTCAATCAAAAGGAAATACAACATTATTGAAAAGTAAGTTAAACTTCAAGGTCAAGGTCACAGAGTCAAAAAGTCATAATACATTTGGAAAGGTCTTATCACAGGTAATATACATGCATGTACAATATGAATGCCCTTTCATTTATCTTTCAAAATGATCAATTTAAAACAATTAATTTGTTTATGACAGTAGGTCAAACTTCAAGGTCATGGGTAATAAAAATCATAGTGTATTTAGAATGGTATTGTCCCATTAAATACTAATATACATGTTTAATATAAAAGTCCTGTCTCTTCTCATTCAAAATATATGACCATGATGACCAAGGTTAAATTTATTGTGACAGATGGACAGACTGACAAACAAATGAGATTTAATGCCCCCTACCTTTAGCAAAAATGGGGGACAATAAATGTCCTTGCTGTTCTTGAGATGAAGATTTATGTTGGAAAAAGTCCCCTGCATATTTACATGTAAATTGGTTGAAATTGGCTCAGTGGTTCTTAAGAAGTTAAGAATGTAAAAAGTTTGCAGACAAACAGATGGATGACAGAAAACAGTACATTTCAGAAAACAGTATGCTTGTAAATAGTTAATCAAGGTGCTTTGGGTAGCAAAATAAAGCTAAACTGTTATATCTAATTCATCCGCAGAGCTTAGTATATTTTAATATGCACAACCTTTTCAACTCTTATAATAATTATTTTTAAAATATTTATATCACCATGTCTGATTCAAGGGAG
Organism: Saccostrea cuccullata; assembly: GCF_032062105.1. Taxonomy (NCBI): domain Eukaryota; kingdom Metazoa; phylum Mollusca; class Bivalvia; order Ostreida; family Ostreidae; genus Saccostrea; species Saccostrea cuccullata. The sequence continues at coordinate 9,947 of NW_026918541.1, read as the reverse complement.
AACTTGAGATATGACCAGAAGTATATCTGTTGAATATAAAATATGTACATGTATACTGTGTTTTTTAGTAATTTGTTTGTTTGTTGTGACAGCAACTGTTATGGCAGCTTTTGGCAAAGGTTGAAGTTTCTCAAATGTAAGTCAAACTCCAAGTTCAAGGTCAAAGGGTCAAAATTGTTGGTATCAAAGGGAAAGTCTTGTCACAAGGAATACACATGTGAAATAAGAGAGAAATTCCTAGTACTTCCTTACCTGTTCAAAAGTCATTGCCAAGGTTAAAGTTAAATTGGGTTCAACTCTAGGGTCAAGGATATTTATACCGGTTGAAAGTTCACAATGATTACACATGTTAAGCATGAAAGTCCTAGCACCAACTATTCAAAACTGAAATTAGGCCAAGTTTAAGGTATTTTTCTTGTAAAAGTGGGTCAAATTCCAAGGTCAAGAGATCAAGAGATCAAGAGGTCAAAATTGTTGGTACCCATTAAAAGGTTTTGCCAAAAGAAATTTTCCTATGAAATGTGGAAGCCATGTGTATAGCCCAATCCACTTAAAACTAAAATATGGGCAAGGTTAAAGTTTCTGTGAACAGACAAACAGACATAAACACAGGAAACAAAATATATATATATATATATAGTCAAATGGAAAAATTTTCTACTATTATGGAGTCAGAAGATCAATTGTCATTTCAGGTTACATGCAGGGAGTCAGTGGCTAGGGAGATCAGACACCCCCCCCCCTTGAATTTGCAGTTATTTAAATAAGACTATTTACTGAAGAGAGTAAAAATGACTTTGGACATCCTCCCCCTTAGAAAACAGTGACCCCACCATCATTGTTTTTATTATTATTTTTTATTTGCTTCTCGGGAAATCATGGACTGGATTTTTTTTTGACTGAGGTGTGACATCCCCCCCCCCCACATTCCGAAAAAAAAATTCTGGATCTACGCCTGTAATAGTGTATATACTGAATGTCCGCAACGGGAGATAACTTGACAATGTGAAATTTGTCGACTGTGGCATGCGATGATCTTTGACCCTTTTTGAACTTCAACCTAACCATTTGTATTTATTTATTTTTATGCAATCTATACTAAATCTTGTACTTACCGAATGTCATAGGTCGTGACAACGAATTCATGAAATATAATCCATATAATCCAATTAAAACACAAATGATTTTAACTGACCACACTGCATCGTCAGCATACATGTGCTAAATAATCTCATATTCCGTCGCCTTCATTAGATGAAGTATGAATCGGCCGAGGTGTGCCGAGTGGACATCTAAAAATATGATAATGGGTGACGCAAACCCAATGTGAATGTAGAAATTTTCAATAAGATGTTCACACGTAAAACTGTTTAGTACAAGAACAAATTTCAACTATCATAATAAACGATGTTTTAAAATAACTTTGCCATCTAGGTCTATTTTTAAAAAAATGTGAGAGAGAGAGAGAGAGAGAGAGAGTGTGTGTGTGTGTGTGATGGTGAGGGGGGGATAGGCATTTACAAATCATTGGGCTGTATTTTCAATGGGTTTTTTTTTTCCTAAAATAATATTTTATGTGGTTGAGAAAGTAAACTTAAAAAGTTCCAAATTATGGGCAAAATATTTATCAGAATCTAATTAAGTAATTTACTTTATTAATTAAATTCTGTTATTTCAGACTGGTAATGAATTAAGTATACAAAATACATCTATGAGGCTCATAGATCATATGGTCACCTGAAAATTTTATGCTCAATTTGACGAATACATGTACGGAGATAATTATAGAATTATTTTGACTATTTCCTTGGAAAGTCCAATATGAAGGAGTAAGTATTTAGAGGCAAACACATTAGTGCGGGTATTACTGTCTCATGACAGCATCTAGTTACTTTTTGTTGTTGCGGTTTGAATGGAGGGTGCAGAGAAGAGAATCATTTTAAAATAGATAATTTGTTTTCATAAATGACAGATACATGTCATACTTAACCATTTTCAAACAAGAACTTCTATTTAGTTCATTGAAAAATAAACCAAGTAAAATTTGCAACTTTTGAAGTTCCGAATTAATTTCTTTATTAATTTTTTTTCGTCAAAAGCACGTATATTGTATATGAAGATCAGAATAAAAAGAAAATGACTACTACATTCAAAAAACTGCATACGATCTGTTTCTACACAGATAACTTTAATTCCATTTTATACAAAATTGTGTTACATGTTTATAGAATTAAAAAAAATCGAGATAACAAACACAATTCAAGCTCAAAAGTCCATAAAACAATACAAAATAGAAGAGAAAACACGGACCTCCAAAACATCAGAGGTGGGATCAGGTGCCATGGAGGATCGAGCATACTTTGTCAACCCACCATGCCCAGCGTGTGCTCCTTGTCTTGATGAGAAAATAACGGGAAAGTCCGTCGTCAATTTAGTTAGTAAATACATGCAATGAACTAACAATAAGTATGAAAAACGTAAGTCAGCATTTGTAAAATTTCCTAAACGAGGGAAATCGATGAAAAATCCGTCGTCAATTCAGTGTGTAAATAATGAACTAACAATTAGTATGAAAAATGCCAGTCAGCATTTTACTCAATGATAATTGCATTTGCTGAGAAGGTCACTGTGACGACACTGGAACTTACGAAATGATGGCTTTAAACACTAATGCTTGTGTTCTTGTTTCAAAAGCTTTTTTGTTAATAATTTACCTCGTTTTAAAAAGCTTTACATACATAGAGCGTTCTTTTGGATATCGATGCAATGGAGGGATATAAACTCCGTTTGAAGGTGATGAAGATATATTGCTGCAAAAGTAAAAGATGTTGACATTTTTGGGGAAAAAGAGTCATCAGGGTTATCATAGAGCTTGGGTGCTTAAATACCATTAATGTCTATTTCAAGTAAAATATCCAGATATGACACAGATGTCTCCAACTCCGTGGTATCTTTTTTCTCAAGCTCAGTGGGATATATCGTGTAAATACAGGAGTGGAAATAACATTGATAATTGAAAATACGTCGTCGATATATCTAAATGTTGAGTTGAAGGCCACAGCAAGTACCTTTTTCTTTTCACTTATAAGATTTTGGACAAACTCTGCTTCATATGTTTGCAAAAATAGGTCTGCTAATAACAGGGTACAACTGGAACCCATGGGAATTCCAATAGATTATTGGAAGGCGTGGTCTCCAAAGACAACATATATTTTGTCAATCAGAAACTCAAGCATCTTTCTGATGTCAACTTTAGAATATTTATGTGTGCAATCAAGATGTTTTTTAACAAAATAATTTTGTAAATGACCAATGACAAGGTAAGTTTACGAGTTCCATTTTTATTGAATTTAAGCTATAAATGAATGTTAGGTTATCGTGGGGAATGATTATGTATAAAGCTGAAAAGTCGAAAGATTTTAATCTGTTAATTTTGGTAAAATCTTGGGATTTCAATTTTTCCAAAAGAATGAAAGTTAAAATCAAAGTGAAGAGCAAGGTCAAAATAATTGCACTAATTACTCAGTAAGATGCACAGTTATTCCCTTGGTAATGAGTGATATCTAAATAGTACTTCTATACAACAATCCTTATCATGAGCGACATGCCCTATGATGATTAGAAAGTAGGCCATTGATCATTAGCCATGCCCGACGTGTTTAATTTTACAAAGAGGAACTTAAACTCAATTTAACATACCGCTGTAATTAATTATTGACGCAAGTAACTATAAAAATACAAAGAACAGAATATTACTATTTAGATAATTATCTAAGTTAGTGTTGTGACATCAGAAGAAATTTTTAACGATTTTACACATAACTGTATATCCGAAATGAAATCTTCACATGACTCTAAAATAAACGTAAGAAATCGAATACTTTCTGCTTGTGAAGAAAATTATCTTTACGATCAATAATATATTTATTTCTTACAGTTAAAGAGAAAGAAAAATCACAATCACAGCTTTTTCAAGCTTGGCGGCTAATAAATAAGAACATTAAAACGAATAATGTTTATATATCATTTATATTTTAGATTCAAAATGGATCCCATCAAACGTGCCCAAGATGTCATTCGATGTGACTTTTGTGAGGACGCTATAGTTCAAATGTACTGTGACATCTGCCAGGTCAAGTTGTGCATTTTTTGTATCAGAAAACATATTGTTGATAACTATTATAAACACAAAATAGTCCCATTCCAGGACAAAAAATCAACCTTGATTTATCCTAAGTGTACCACATATCAAACAAAAAGCTGTAAATTTCATTGTAAAGAATGTGATATTTCTGTATGTTCTTTGTGTTCTATAATATCTGATACACATAAGGGACATACCTTTTCAACTCTTTTAGATGTCTCTAATTCAAAGAGAGAAGTAGCAAAAGACATAGAAAATCAGATAGATAACTTATATAAAGAATAGCTGATAGCTGAATAGCTGAATAGATAATATATAATAGCTGAATAATGCCCAAGGTAATATTATCATACCGGATTTGGATAATATGCCTTGTCTACTCTGTATAAGCATCACTTTTACGATAAGAGACATCACAGGTAAGTTTATTTTATTTTTATTCATTTCGAAAGCATAGGAAATTTGTGCTATCCAACAGGGTTTTCCAATCTTATATACAAAATGACATTCATTACGAAATTGGAGTGACAAATGAATTGTACGCTGCGTGCAAGGAATTTTAATGAATCAAGTCTAAAAATCCTCAACATAAGTCATTATTTAATTCTAGATACTTTTCAAAAGGTACATACATGTAACTTGAAGTACATGTGCGTCACAACACTCACCTGCGTTTTATTAATATTTATGCTTAATGCGCATGTAAATAAATATTGACACTGGGCATTCGAGAGAAAATTTCGAAGCATTTACATAAAAGTTTGCACATAGGAACAAATAAAAAAGAGGGTTTTGTTTTCAAAATCCGAATTTCGGAAATTTGATACTATTGAAAAAAGGAAATATACTAGTACAATATGTATGTACATTAGAGATATCCTTATTATAAATTGCATCCAAAGGATGAGAAGTTTTTTATGCAATAATCAGGGATAAAAACTATAATTTATGTTAATTTGATTATCAGAAACATTTATGATTACCTTGTTAAGAGTCAAACATAATTTGTTGATTTGACAGAATTTGGGTTTCAGTTTGTAACCTAACAATAAAATTATGCTTTAAACTTGTAACGTGCAACATTTCTATCCAGCAAATGCTGATTGATGATTTTCATACTAAATTTTGGTCCGTTATTTGTTATGTCTTCTTCCGAACATTACAATGATGGGTGGGTGTGACCGGTCGGCAGGGGATGCACACTGCTACATGGCATCTGATCCAACCTCTGATGTTTTAGAGGGCCGTGTGTGCTCTACTCGTGATTTATATTGTTTGAAGTGACTTTTGAATTTGAGTACTGTGTGATATCTTCATATATTTCATGGCCTCTTACAAATGGTTATTGTTTGTTATCTATATACTTGATTTTATTTATCACTGACCGTTTAATATTAAACAATAAGATGCGTGGCCATTTATATGCACAACAGTGTATTGTTCATATACTGACAATACTTCAGCATAATATCAAAACATTTAAAACAAAAAAACAAAAGTAAAACGTGTGTCTCATTTGAAGTTTGACAAAGAAAAAAGATATTTCCTATTCAAAGCAAAATGCATTTTCATTGAAACATGTAAGTTTTTCTGCATTATAAATAATCAAACTTACAAAACTCAAACATAAATTCTTTTCTTTCCTTTTTTTTTTTTTTTTTTTTTTTTTTTTTTTGCCGGCATGTGCAATAGATAGAGAGTCTGCATTAGAGTTGCGAAGTGAGGAGTCAATCTTTACGTTGTCGGTTCGAATCCCACTGCAGTACATTGAGAACGGTCTTTCGGATGAGACCGTATAAACCGAGGTCCCGTGTTGCAGTAGGTACTGGCACAAAATAGATCCCTCACTGCTTAATGGCCCCGAGTGCCGAACATAGGTCAAAATTTGAAGTTCTCAACCGGCAAAATGTGGCGTCTACATATGATTGAAAAACTCTCGAGAGAGACGTTAAACAACAAAGAATCGATAAATCTTTTTTACTGTTGGTTTTTGAGATTGACAAAAAATAATGAACATTCAATATATTATTTAATTTTTTAATTAATTTTTAATTAATTATTTAAAGATTTTTTGTTGCATTGCATTCGAATAGGGTTAGAGAATTATAAACAATAAAGAAAGTTAACTAGAAAAAAAACATGTGTATCTTAATCTTTGATTAGTATTAGGAAACCATAACAAGAAAACTTGCAATGCTTGTTGGAAAATTTAAGTTGTTGTATTGTGCCAAGACTGAGATTCCACAATTCGCCAATTTAAATCGACCAATGCTTTTGTCATATAAAAATATTTTAATTTTTTTTTTTACATAATTTTATACCCAAATATGGAAGAAACATCTTACCAATAAATAAAATGATTAAAATATAGGAAAACAGTTCTTTTACTCTAAAAATCAAAGTTAGTCTAACTATAACATGTGACAAAAGCATGTCGTATAACTGTACATTGATAAGACCTCTGATATAGCTCACTCTCAAAACATTGAAATTGAGATTATGTATACAATTCAAAGGCTACTGTGTAATATAATGTACTAATTTATTGACAAGAATTTGCAGAGCATAATTTACTTACTGTAAAAGCATAAATATTCGTGGGGGATTTAATTTCGTTTATTTCGTTGTTAACAAATATCAACGAAATTAAATCCCACACGAAATTTCATATGACTATATATTAAATAGGATTAATCTCAAAAGAACGAAATTAAATCCCCAAGAAAATATTTTTTATGACAAATCAACGAAATTTTATCCCCACGAAAATTTGTGCTTCTACAGTAATATCTTTTTTCCTTTTTTTTCTCCTAGATCCAGAATTGTGAATTCCATGTAATCGCCGTGATTGTCTTCTTATAGACGCTAGATAAGAAGAAATATAGAACAACGTATTAGATGAAAAAATTGACAATCACCTATACAATATATGCCGTCTTGCAATCGACTGATACACTATTTTCTCACAATACTTACAAAACAAACTTCGTTTTGCAACAATTCCAACGCTGTTTGCACCACTGTCCTCCGCCATTACTTCGTGTAATACTACATGTAAAATCATAAGCAGCACAAAAATAAGTATTGGACGTGTTGACTTCGTTGTCTTGAATTTTTTTACTTTTTATGACACTTTCGTAATAGTAAAATATTCCTTTGCTCGCTTGGAGTCCGATTTCTGGCATAATAACTGTATTCAAAGCATCATTTACTAAAGCATGCTAAAATAAACAAATTACATAACCGCAATTAGTCGAATAAGGCCCCAGGTAATAATATACCGGATTTTATTTGCGTGTCTTAACTACTTTGCATATAAGTAACGGTTGTTGATTTAGTTTAAAACTGGGTTTTACCTTTTTTATTTCAAAAAGTTCATGAGAAATGTAACAATTTCAGAATACCGCCAATAACAGGCAATTTTTATTTTTTTAACTGCTATAATCTTCAATCATTGAAGATACAATATATACTGTAGAATGGTATAGATATTAATTAAGGGTTACGCTATTTTTGTCTTTAAAAATGCGTAAGGTGACAAAAATCTAATTGTGTTATAATGCTAAAGATAATGTCCTATCCTTAACTATATAGCTGGCATGTCCTCAGTTTAAAAATTATTTTCTGTCAAGGTTTGATTGCAGTTTAAACAGACTGTATAGATAAAATTTTCATAATGTTGCAATGTTTCAAGTACACTTTCGGTGTAACAAGAAGTCCTTATTCGCCAGCAATCCGATGTTTGACGTTATAATAAGTATATTTATTATTTCAGTTGTTTTTATAAAAATGCTTGCATAAACAATTTACTTGGCAATTAGCAGAATAAATCCCGAGATATTAGATAAGGTTGGCATGCCTTACCTAATCTTCATGAAAGACCTGGCGTTTGATTTTTCAAACTTTTTACTTTTTGTCGTTGCGGTTTGAATGGAGGGTGCAGAGAAGAGAATCATTTTAAAATAGATAATTTGTTTTCATTAATGACAGATACATGTCATACTTAACCATTTTCAAACAAGAACTTCTATTTAGTTCATTGAACCATTTAAAATTTGCAACTTTTGAAGTTCCGAATCAATTTCTTTATTATTTTTTTTTGTCAAAAGCACGTATGTTGCATATGAAGATCAGAATAAAAAGAAAATGACTACCGCATTCAAAGTTGCATACGATCTGTTTCTACACAGATAACTTCAATTCCATTTTATACAAAATTGTGTTAACATGTTTATAGAATAAAAAAAAATGGAGATAACAAACACAATTCAAGCTCAAAAGTACATAAAACAATACAAAATAGAAGAGAAAAACACGGACCTCCAAAACATCAGAGGTGGGATCAGGTGCCATGGACGACTGAGCATACTTTGCCAACCCGCCATGCCCAGCGTGTGCTCCTTGTCTTGATGAGAAAATAACGGGAAAATCCGTCGTCAATTTAGTTAGTAAATACATGCAATGAACTAACAAAAGCATGAAAAACGTAAGTTAGCAATTGTAAAATTATCTAAACGAGGGAAATAGATGAAAAATCCGTCGTCAATTCAGTGTGTAAATAATGAACTAACAATTAGTTTGAAAAACGCCAGTCAGGATTTTACTCAATGATAAATTGCATTTGCTGACAAGGTCACTGTAACGACACTGGTACTTACGAAATGATGACTTTAAACGATAATGCTTATGTTCTTGTTTCGAGAGCTTGTTTGTTAATAATTTACCTCGTATTAAAAGCTTTACATACGTAGAGCTTGGTTGCTTGAATACCATTAATGTCTATTTCAAGTAAAATATCCATATATGACACAGATGTCTCCAACCCCGTGGTATCTTTTATCTCAAGATCAATGGGATATATCGTGTCAATATAAGAGTGGAAATAACATTGATAATTGAAAATACGTCGTCGATATATCTAAATGTTGAGTTGAAGGCCACAGCAAGTACCTTTTTCTTTTCACGTATAAGATTTTGGACAAACTCTGCTTCATATATTTGGAAAATAGGTCTGCTAATAACAGGGTACAACTGGTACCCAAGGGAATTCCAATAGATTATTGGAAGGCGTGGTCTCCAAAGACAACATATATATTGTCAATCAGAAACTCAAGCATCTTTTTGATGTCAACTTTAGAATATTTATGTGTGCAATCAAAATGTTTTTTTAACAAAATAATTTTGTAAATGACCAATGACAAGGTAAGTTTACGAGTTCCATTTTTATTGAAAAACAGCTGTCAATGAATGTTAGGTTATCGTGGGGAATGATTATGTATAAAGTTGAAAAGTCGAAAGATTTTAATCTGTTAATTTTGGTAAAATCTTGGGATTTCAATTTTTCCAAAAGAATGAATAATAAAATAAATTCAACGTGAAGAACAGGGTCAAAATAATTGCACCAATTACTCAGTAAGATGCACAGTTATTTCCTTGGTAATGAGTAATATCTAAATAGTACTTCTATAGAACAATCCTTATCATGAGCGACATGCCTTATGGTGATTTGAAAGTAGGCCATTGATCATTAGCCATGCCCGAGGAGTTTAATTTTACAAAGAGGAACTTAAACTCAATTTAACATACCGCTGTAATTAATTATTGACGCAAGTAACTATAAAAATACAAAGAACAGAATATTACTATTTAGATAATTATCTAGGTTAGTGTTGTGACCTCAGAAGAAATTTTTAACGATTTTACACATAACTGTATATCCGAAATGAAATCTTCACATGACTCTAAAATAAACGTAAGAAATCGAATACTTTCTGTTTGTGAAGAAAACTATCTTTACGATCAA